>NW_028270149.1:64411057-64713890 GCF_037043375.1 Chiloscyllium plagiosum
GCCAGCATTTTCCAACATTTCATTGCATTCTCAATGGGCAGTGACTGACAATGAAAGCTGGCATTGGACATGCACCAGCCTCACTACATCATCATGGCACATCTCCGAATCACTCAGAATATAGTTCATCACTTCAAGTCCTTGACTCCTTTCACTCGAACGCTGCTGCCAAACTGCTTTGTGTGCAGGGACAAGAGCCCATTTCATGCATCAGAGCAGGGTGCATCTGAGGGCCTCTTTGCTCACCTGCTCAGTATTCACTCACTTTGTGCATACTTGGTTGATCATAGCATTTCTACCCTGACTTTTGTACTCATTGATGCCTCATTTGAAACTTACAGGTATACACTGTACTTCTGTGTTGCCTTGCCTTTTCACACAGGCACAAAGAGCAATCAAAGGAATCGATATGTTGCTCAATAGCACCAAGGGCAATCTACCACATGGGGATGGGAGATAATGGCATCATAGGAGAACACAGGGTTCATGGAAGAGAGGATCATCGACGGACATAACCACCTTGGCTCCAATGTAGGAACGTTGTGCTCGAAAGGTGTAGTGCTGGAAAAGCACAGCCCATCAGGCATCATCCGAGAAGCAGGACAATCAACATTTCGAACATAGGCTCTTCATCGGGAATTCCAGTACCACACTTTTCGACTCTGATCTCCAGCATCTGCAGTCCTCACTTTCTCCTCCATGACTAAGCTGGATGCCTGGTGCTTAAAGTGCAAAGTGGGACGATGAGCAGTTAAATACAAGTTTTGTAGCAATGTGGGGAAGAGCCAAAACAATGGCAGTGATTTGGAGGGTTAGATTGCCTATATTGACAGGGTGAGCCTTGGTAAAGCACACTAGGTGAAGCACTACTCACTGTATTGTCTTCCACTTTTATCCAAATTGCACAATGGTAATGAAAAATAGCTGCCACCATACCCAGCATGGGTGTCATAAGTATATTTCATCTTATCACTGAGGAGCAGGTTTACTTTTGAGTAGGTGAAAGTGAGAACTGCAGATGCTGGAGATTAAAGTTGAGAATATGGTGCTGGAAAGGCACAGCAGGTCAGGCAGCATCCAAGGAGCAGGAGAAGTGATGATTCGGGCAAAAGCCCTTCCTGCTTCTGAGAGGCTTCTTGATTCTCCTGCTCCTCAGATGCTGCCTGACTCACTGTGCTTTTCCAGTACCACAGTCTCGACTTTTACTTGTGAGTAATGTGAGACTCTTCAATGGGCACTTGCATTAATAAGACACTGACATAGCGCAGGTTATCACAGAATAATCATAGAATTCATGCATGTGATTCTCATGCACTGAACTATTTTGAGTACAAATCCTGACCACAGGAATTTTTGACCATCTCATTGCTGCTAACAAATTTATCCTAGTGATGGCTGTGAAGCATATTTTACAACAGGCAAGCTGTCACGTTTTACCCACATTCCACAATTCCCAAACACATTCCAGACACTCGTATCTTGTAAATTTTCCAGGAATGACTCACATCATACCTTGAACTATAACATTTGTAGGCCATTATCCGTTATGCAATCCTGCTTTTTTGTGGGTAATGTGGGAGATAGGGGGTTGTGCGAGACATTCTCATTCTTCCTACACCCACACCTACAATTTGCCACAATGTGTGTATTCAATGGCTTGTTCATCAAACATCGGAATCAGGGCTACATTGTAAGAGGAAAATGTAGAGGCATTCCATTGCCCGACTCATCAAATGTTTATCTCAAATGTTTGAATGGAAATGTCTAAATGCAATTTGTGTATACTGTGATTACTGACTGATCATGTTACTGAGGTGGCTAGCCAAGCAAATATTCCTACCTCCATTCTAGCGGCTGTGGCTAAAATGACTGATGATATAAAGTGAACATATATTTATAAATGTGAAATCCTATTTACAATCACATGCCCTTTCTTTACCTTCCCATTACATTTGGATACAGATACTGAACCTGGGTCTGCAGCTGGCTGGAGGGTGCCTATCACTTTGGCATTTAGGGTTGATAACACTGTGGGAGTTTGTTGCTAGAGAGTCCATTAGGCTGCACATGTAATGTCCAAATGCAAATTTGCCTCTCTCAGCTTGGACAGGGTTGAGCATGGCAAATAGAGTGGGGCTGGATAGACTGGACACCACTGGGTTATCCTGAGAGGAGACTTCTGGGAGGATGGTATGTTGTCACTCCCTTAGCTTTGTGTTGACTGGCAACACCCTGTCTCCATGTGAGGAAATGGCACCCTGTCCAGGACCAGTGGGAGAAAGGGCAGAGGTGATGTTGGGAGGAGGTTGCTGGGAAGGTAAGAATGTAGTATATATTTGGACAATGGCTAAACCCGAGATACAACAAGTATGGGATCTCCTTCCCACCCCCTCCTCTAACCAGAAGAAAAGGACTCTGTAAGGTAAGGATTTTTTTTCTTTTCTTATGTATATTTAAGTGCATTGTTTGGTATTATTTAGTTGGGTTAAAGCTAAAGCTAAGGCTTACAATGGCAGGGGACCGCAGATCCATGGCAAGTGCTTCTTGCTTGATGTGGGAGCTCAGAGACATGGCTGACCTCCATGACTCTTACACTTGCAAGAAGTGTGCCCAGCTGCAGCTCTTGTTTGATCGTATGACAGCTCTGGAGCTGCAGATGGACTCACTGTGGAGCATCCGCGATGCTGAGGTGGTCGTGGGTAGCATGTTTAGTGAACTGGTCACATGCAGATTAGAATTGCTGAGGGAGACAGTGAATAGGTGACCAAAAGGCAGAGAAAGAGTAGGAAGGCAGTGCAGGTGTCCCCTGTGGTCATCTCCCTCCAAAGCAGGTATACCGTTTTGGATACTGTTGAGGGAGATTGCTCACCAGGGGAAGGCAGCAGTTGCCAGGATCATGGTACCCCATGGTGGGGTCTGCTGCTTAGAAGGGTGGAAAAAAGACTCGTAGGGCCATAGTCATAGGAGATTTTATTGTAAGGGGAGTAGATAGGCAATTCTGTGGCCGAAACCGAGACTCCTGATAAGTTGCCTCCCATGTGCTCAGATCATGGATGTCACCGATCGGCTGCAGAGCATTCTGAAAAAGGAGGGTGAACAGCCAGTTGTCGAGGTGCAAATACGTACCAATGACATAAGTAAAAAACAAGATAAGGTCCTGAAAGCAGAATTCAGGGAGCTAAGAGAGTAGTTAAAGAGGAAGACCTCAAAGGTAGTGATCTCAGGATTGCTACCAGTGCCACATGCTAGCCAGGGTAGAAATGAAAGGATAGGCAGGATGAACACATGGCTTGAGGGATGGTGTAGGAGGGAGGGGTTCAGATTTTTAGGGCATTGGGACCAGTTCTGGGGAAGGTGGGACTATTACAAATTGATGATCTACACCTGAATCAGACTGGAACTAATGTCCTTGGGGGAGGTTTTGCTACTGCTGTTGGGGAGGTTCTAAATTAATGTGGCAAGGGATTGGGAACCAGAAGAGAAGATTAGTAGACAGTGAGGTGGAAACTAGAGAGTATAAGGATCATGAAGTTAGCATTACCAAGGGGAAGGGTAGACAGAAAGCAAAGGAACTGCTGGTCTGAACTTCATATACTTTAATGGAAGGAGTATAGTGGGTAAGGCGGATGAACTTAAGGCTTGGATTGGTGCCTAATTGTATGACGTTATTGTGATCACAGACACTTGGTTGAAGGAAGGGCATGATTGGCATTTAAATGTTCCTGGATATAAATACTTCAGACAGGACAGTGAGGGAAGTAAAAGGTGGGGAGGAGTTCTATTACTGGTCAGGGACGATATCATGGCTGTGCTAAAGGAGAACATGATGGACGGCTTGAGCAGTGAGACATTATGCGTAGAGCTGAGAAAAAAGAAAAGTGCAGTTACATTGTTGGGGCTGTACTACAGACCTCCCAACAGTGAACGCGAGGTAGAAGAACAAATAGGTAAACGGGTTATGGAAAATTGTAGATGCAACAGGGTAGTGGTGATGGGAGATTTTACTTTTCCCAACTTTGACTGGATACACTTAGTGTCAGAGGTCTGGATGGTGTAGAATTTGTAAGGAGCATCCAGGAAAGTTTTCTAGAGCAGTATGTCAATAGTCCAACTAGGGAAGGGGCCATATTGGACCTGGTGTGAGGGAATGAGCTAGGACAGGTGGTAGAATTTGCAGTGGGGGATTTCTTTGGGAATAGTAACCACAATTCTGTAAATTTTAGAATATTCATAGACAACGATGAGAGTGGTCCTAAGGAAATAGTACTAAACTGGGCTAAGGCCAATTATATCAAAATTCGGTAGGAGCTGAGAAATGTGGATTGGGGCAGCTATTTGAAGAGAAGTCCATATTTGATATGGGGGAGGCTTTCAAAGATAGGTTAAAAATAATGCAGATAAGCATGTCCCTTTGAAAACAAGAGATAGGAAAGGCAAGATTTGTGAACTGTGGATGACAGGAGAAATTGTATGACTAGCCAAAAGGAAAAGGGAAGCTAAGAACAGAACAGGCTTTGGTGGACTATCAGGACTATTAAGACCAATATTAAATGAGGAATCAAGCAGGTTAAAAGGAGTCATGAAATAACTTTAGTGAGCAGAATTGAGGAGAATCCCAAGGCCTTGTATTCATATATAAGAAGCAAGAGGGTAACTAGAGAAAGGGTTGATCCACTAAAGGATAAGGAAGGAAGGTTGTGTGTCAAACCTGAGAAAATGGGTGAGATTCTCAATGATTACTTTGCATTACTGTTCACTGAGAAGAAGGACATGATGCACATTGAGATTAGGGATAGAAGTTTGTTTACTTTGGATTACGTTGACATAAGGAGGGAGGAGGTGTTGGGTAGACAAAAGGATATTAAGGTGGACAAATCCCCAGGACCAGATGGAATCTGTCCTAAGTTGCTGAGGGAGGCGAGAGAAGAAATAGCTAGGGCCCTGACAGATATCTTTATAGCATCCTTAAACATCCTTAAACACAGGTGAAGTGCCAAAGGATTGGAGAGTTGCTAATGTTGTTCCCCATTCAAGAAGGGTAGTAGAGATATTCCAGGTAACTACAGACCAGTGAGCCTGATGTCAGTGATGGGAAAGTTGCTGGCGAAGGTATTGAGGGGTAGGATCTATTTATATTTGGAAGAGAATGGGCTTATCAGTGATAGGCAACCATGGTTTTGTGTGTGTGGTAGGAGTTGTGGGGGGAGGGATCATGCCTTATCAACTTAACAGAGTTTTTTGAGGAAGTGACCAAGTTGATAGATGAAGGAAGAGCTGTAGATGCCATATTCATGTACTTTAGTAAAACATTTTGTAAGGTTTCCCATGGTAAACTAATGGAGAAAGTGAAGTCACGTGGTGTGCAGAGTGTTTTAGCTAGGTGGATAAAGAACTGGTTGGGCAACAGCAGACAGAAAGTAATAGTTGAAGTGAGTTTCTCGAAATGGAGTAAGGTGACCAGTGGCGTTCCACAGGGGTCAGTGCTAGGCCACTGTTGTTTGTGATATACATAAATGATCTGGAAGAGGGCATTGTTGGTCTGATCAGTAAGTTTGCAGTTGACATGAAGATTGGGTGGAGTAGCAGAAAGCCTAGGGGACAGTCAAAGAATACAGGAGAATATAGATACACTGGAGAGTTGGGTGGAGAAGTGGCAGATGGAGTTCAATTTGGGAAAATATGAGGTGATGTATTCTAGAGTGAACTATACCGTAAATGGAAGAGCTTTGAGAAAATTTCAGCAGAGAGATCTGGGAGTTCAGGTCCATTGTATCATGAAGGTGGCTGTATAGGTGGATAGAGTGGTCAAGAAGGCATATGGTATGCTTGCCTTCATCGGAATGGAGTATTGAGCATAAGAGCTGGTAGCTCATATTAAAATTATGCAAAACTTTGGTTTGGATGCATTTAGAATACTGTGTACAACTCTGGTTGCCACATCACCAAAAGGTGGACACTTTGGAAAAGGTGCAGAGAAGTTTTACAAAGATGTTGCCTGGTATGGAAGGTGCTAGCTATGAAGAGAGGCTGAGTAGCTTAGGATTATTTTCATTAGAAAAAAGGAGATTGAGGGGAGACCTGATTGAGGTCGACAGAATCATGAAGCGTATAGACAGAGTGGATGGAGATAAGCATTTTCCCAGGGTAAGGGATTCAATAACGAGAGGTCAGGTGTTCCAAGGTGAGAGGTGAAAAGTTTAAGGGGGATACACACAGAAAGTATTTTACACAGAGGGTGGCAGGTGCCTGGAACACGTTGCCAGCAGGTAGAGGTAGATTCATTTATGGTGCATCCGGACAGATGAATGTGTAAGTGGGAAGCAGAGGGATACAGATCCTTATGAATTGGGTGATAAGTTTAGACAGTGGATTTGGATTGGCACAGGCTTGGAGGGCTGAAGGACCTGTTTCTGGGCTGTAAATTTTCTTTGTTCTTACAATGAAGTCAATGTGCCTTACTGTGGTTCTGTTCGCCGAGCTGGAAGTTTTTGTTGCAAATGTTTCGTCCCCTGTCTAGGTGACATCCTCAGTGCTTGGGAGCCTCCTGTGAAGCTCTTCTGTGGTGTTTCCTCCGGCATTTATAGTGGCCTGTCCCTGCCGCTTCCGGTTGTCAGTTTCAGCTGTCCGCTGTAGTGGCCGGTATATTGGGTCCAGGTCTATGTGTTTGTTGATGGAGTTTGTGGATGAGTGCCATGCTTCTAGGAATTCCCTGGCTGTTCTTTGTTTGGCTTGCCCTATAATGGTAGTGTTGTCCCAGTCAAATTCATGTTGCTTGTCGTCTGCGTATGTGGCTACTAGGGATAGCTGGTCGTGTCGTTTCATGGCTAGTTGGTGTTCGTGGATGCGGATCATTAGCTGTCTTCCTGTTTGTCCTATGTAGTGTTTTGTGCAGTCCTTGCATGGGATTTTGTACACTACATTAGTTTTGCTCATGTTGGGTATCGGGTCCTTCGTTCTGATGAGTTATCTGAGTGTGGCTGTTGGTTTGTGTGCTGTTATAAGTCCTAATGGTCGCAGTAGTCTGGCTGTCATTTCAGAGATGTTCTTGATGTATGGTAGTGTGGCTAGTCCTTTGGTAAAGCGATGCATTACAGGCCAATGTGTGTATCTGGGAAACACTGAATCTGCTAGACCTGGATTTTAGAGGCAGCCACCAACCTGTGAATGGAGGTAGCTGGATGCAATATGCCAGTGTGAGCATGATATAGATAGTGATGGGGTCTACTGCAAGCATTGAACTAGTTTGCCTGGTCTCTCTAACAAACTTGCTGGTTGCCCTGGTGTCTGCTTGTGCCTTTGATTGAAGTTATTAATTTTTGACACCATGAGGTTCTCTTCTATTTGGTGCTGAACAGGTACTTGTCCCCCAATTGTCCCCTCAGCGCTAATGATTTGGGGCATTTCTTTTTAGACCAACTGCAGTGATACGCCGATGATGTGCTCACCAGAATGTTCTCCTGAGAATAATCTAGCTAAAGAAACCACTGAGCTGTCAGTGAAGGATACAGGAGTCATAATAACAATGATTCCTCTGAAGGGTCTGTTTTTCTTCCATGGAGCTGGAGGAGGAGATGATGTCCAGATGTCTGGCCTCCCCAAAGTGAAGACTGTGTGGATACCACTGGTGGCTGATAGAGACAAGAAATGAAATAAGTTGGAAAATAAGGTCAGACACTGTTCAAGTCTACATTCACAGTCACAGTAATAATAGAGGAGCACAGAGCTTGAAATTGGATCTTACTCAGTTGCCATGTCATGAAGATCTCAACATTACCACATGAGTCGACACAGTTCTCTCCCTGTAAGATAAACATTCTCACATGGGTTGTGGAGACAAATGTTGGGCACCCCATCACCCATCTTGGCTCTCTCCACCTAACTGTGGGATGTTGCCAACTGCACTGAGACAAAGAGAGGGATCGAGTGAGACAAAGGTGGCTGGCACAGCTGTTAGTGCTGGCACAGGTTGGAAAAAAGAGGTGAGGTGTGCCATGTGAATAAGTAGGCAGAGTAGGCAGGGCATGCAGGGTTAGTGTTGTGAGGATGTTGGGGTTGACATAGCTGAGAGCAGGCAAAGGTGAGGACTGCAGATGCTGAAGATCAGAGTCTAGATTAGAGTGGTGCTGGTAAAGCACAGCAGGTCAGGCAGCATCCGAGGAGCAGGAAAATCGACAATTCAGGCAAAAGCCCTCCATCAGGAATGAGGCAGGGAGCCTCCGACGTGGAGAGACAAATGGGAGGTGGGTGAGGCTGCGGAGAAGGTAGCCAAGAGTACAATAGGTGAATGGGGGTGGGGATGAAAGTGTTAGGTCAGAGAGAAGGGTGGTGCAGATAGGTGGGAAGGAAGATTGGCAGGTAGGACAGGTCATGAGGATGGTGCTGAGCTGGAAGGTTGGAATTGGGGTAAGGTGGAAAGCTGACTTCTCTTTCTCAGCCACATCCTTTAGAACTAGGGAGAAAAACACTGTGGAGGGCAGGCCCTGTCTGGCAGTGTTTGACCTGGCGTATGGCACTGGTGGTGCAAACCCTGGAAGGTCACACCAGAAGTGAGTATATTTGCCATTCGCAAGCATACGATAAGTCAAGTGCAGTGCTTTAGAAAAGTGGTATAATTATATTATAGTCAATAAAAATGAGTCAGCCAGTCAGCCATTGAAGGCAATATGATTGTGTTATGATACATCTGTTTCATCTGAATGAGTTCAAATGACACAATCAGGACACAAACAGCAGTTTTCGGTAAGAAGTCTGAATGAGAAAACAATGACAGTTTCCACATCTGGACAAACCTGTCCAATTGAGGGCCAGAAAAGACTCAGGCCAACAGATTTAGCTTTTTTCTCAGTAAATTTTGAAGGCCAGGAATATTCCCCAATGTCTCTCCCCATTGTATCTCTTCATCTTAAACTTCCCTTTCCTCTCCTGATGACTTTGTCACTGGCCAGTCTTGTGTTAGGGACCATTCATACAAATTCTATACCAGTTAAAAGTTCCTTCATGCATATCAATTAGTGTATTTGGCAAGATTAATGTCACCAAATCTATGGAGACAAAATCCAGTTGTTTAATGTTGACTGGACTTCAGTGCCTCTGAGGCTTTTACCCCCATGTTTCCAGACCCTCTATCAATCCAATTTCGGTCCAATTCTCTTACCAATTCTATGTGCAACTAATCTTTTTGAAACTTTCTAGTATTCAACTTAAAAAATAACTGACATCAATCACTAGCTACTACACAGGATTTCCCAGCTGTCATACATCTCTGAACCTGCCAGGAAACTGACTGGAATTAAATGAAATATCTGTTTTATAACAACATCAACAACTTGTACTTGTATAACCTTTCTAAAGCATTAAAATGTCCCAAGGTTTCACAGGAATATGATCAAGCACAATTTGACACCAAGCTATGCAAAGATATACAAGGACAAATAACCAAAAATGTGAGAGAATTTTCTCCTTCATGACGTGTCAAACATAATGGCAAATGAAATGACTAAATAGGGTGAGAGTGAGATGTCACATTCTCAACATCAGAGAAAACTTACCTGAGTTAGTCCTCATGCATTACATGGTGAGTTCAGATCTCATCCTTGAGTGGCATTAAGCTCACGTCAAAATAGATGTATCTTGTTCATACACCAACTCGACCTTTGACATTGGACTATCAATCTTGGTCTCCACAATCAGAAAACATGATGGCACAAATTGTTGACAGGTAAAACAGAGCACACTCCTGGTGAATGTCTCATCACCACAACTCAGGGGAAAGCCTGTGTCAGCCATCTCAACGTTCCTTATGTGGAGCCACTTCTTCTGTACAAGATGTTTCCGTGGTCAATAGCCACCTTATTCTTGGACCTTCAGCCTTGCAACTCAGCTTTGGCAAAGCAGCCTCACAGCATCATCACATTTGCTCTGTGCTAGGTCAGTAGTCACGTTAGGACTTTGAGTATCCACTTGGAGCTGAGAGACAGCTTGACATCTCATTTAATTGATATAGGATTTCTGGTATTGTCAGAAAGTCTGGGCCTTAATTTGCTTTTTAGCACATAAGGATTTGCTAATAACATGTGGCGATGGTCATTACTGAAGAGTAAATGTATCAGTCAAACAGAGACAGACATATCAGCATGTGCTAGCAGTTTAAGACAAACACACTACATGTGATTAAAGTAAATGATGAGGAGAGAAATTCCAAGGGAAGCAGTATTATTGGGACAAGGGTATAATTTAGGCAAATGAGAGGTTAGTTGCAGTCAGTCAGGTGCTTTGTCACAGGTGGAGCCTGACAGTCACTGATGTGAATACAAATTTGGAGCCTTTTTTGGTAAAAAGCTAACTGTGCAATAATTTAACAAAGTGGCTAATACTACATGCAAAGTAGGGGTATTAAGTTTTTTTCTATGGGGCAGAATTACCAACTTTGTTTTGAGGTTCTGCAAGTAGCAAGTGCGGTAGTCGTGCTTTCACTGATTAAGCAGCGTCACCCATAAACCTGCAATTATCATTTAACCTGGAGGTCAGTAATTGTTAAAAATTGTTGTTGATGGGTTATGGCCTTAAGCAATCATGAGCAACACATTGTGTTCACACAAACTGTTTCCTTGTCGCATAAGCTTTCCAGGCCTTTGAGGTATACTGTCTCCTGCATATCGGGAACTATTAAAGGCAGAATATCCTGGGTGTGCACACAATGGGACAGTAAAAGCAATCCCCTAACGATGAAGCTGAGGATCAGCAATTCACCAAGAGGGTAGTCCATGACAAGAGAACAGAGTAATGTTTTGGAGCCCCTGAGAGATAGAACCAACTTTACAATCATCCACTTCCGGATGAATGAGTTGGATTCACACATCATTTGATGGTTTGTGCATCTAAATTGCTCATCTGTAAGGCAACCTTCTGCTTCAAGTCTAACTTGTTGTTTTGCTGTTCTTCACTTTTTATATTGTAGTTTGAATGATACGTTACTCATGTAAACATGTGAATGCTAGCTTCAGATGAACCCATGTTACAGTGAAGAAACAGCAGTGAGAATGTATTTTGTTGCATAGTACTAAAATGGTGTAGCTCAAACACCACTCTCAAGCATATGATTTTGAGTCATGTATGTAACAGTTCCTCATGAGAGTCATCAGTTTGAGCCAAATTTTGAGGGAACTCCTTGTGACCCTTCATTCATGAGTGTCTCAATTCTTCAGAGTGCATAGAGACTGTAAACTTAACTTGATATGCTTGAACATCTTCTCTGACAATGTTTGAACTTTAAGTGATGGTACGTCACACGGACCCCAGCACAATGAGTAACAGTGGACTTCTGTACCACCCATTAAATCTCTGCATTTAAATGTCACTACTTCGTAAACCCCATACAGACGAAAACATTTCCCTAAAGTTCATGCTATGAGTAGACAAATCAGAGCATGAAATCTAGCTTGATAAATCATTTTTTTTTAGTTTTAACGAGGTGGTCTCTCAGCTAAATACAAACATGCAATTTTGTTTTGCTAAAACACCAAGTTTATACACAAAGGAAAGAAGATAAAATGAAAATAAACAAACTACTCACATATACTACAGATGTAAAAACTTCAAAACATATAGTAAAGAAAATCCCATTCATCTAGAAAGCTGCCTCTTAAAGTACTCAAATGAGAAAGCATTCCCTTCTCTATCAGCCTTACAGATCTTTGTTTAACTGTAGCTTCAATTTCCAGTCTTGAGAATCTGATAGTCTTCTCCAGGAGCCTTCATTTGACTGAGCTTAAAATAACCCCTCAAGATTTTAACCAAACACCTTAGGTCTGGAATGTTTACTAAACCCTTCACATGGAGGTAACCTATTTTAACAATTCTCAACTATTTCCTTCCTTTCTCAGGTGCAATTGCTTCACATGGCTAGTTTCTGCTAAGAATCTTGCAAACTGCTCCAAACTGAAAACAAGAAGAGAAACCTTTTTTTCTCCTAAGTTATGGGTTTTTCTCACATCAAAAGAAAAAAAAATAAACAATTCCAGAATCTACTATCTCAAGCTGAAGGCACCATAATTATTTACAATGTCTCCCAATTTAAATAAGTTCCCATTAACCTCCAAAACTATCTTGCAAACTGTATGTTAAAAGACACCACCATGGCTACAAAAATACTTTCAAGTTAATCATTAACCTCTTCAGATGTATATAAAACCTAGATGTCATGAATTTATAATGCAAAAGTCCAAATGAAAAAATAAACGATTTTAAAATATGCATAAATTACACACCTCATGTTACATCAGGGATGTGTGGAATCATCACGGATTTTGTACTCTCACTGATAAGGTGGGTGTAAGTTTAAGATGATGTGTGCAGGTCAGGCCATGGATTTAGAGTTTAGCATAAGCAGAGTTGTTGTGGTTCTGTTCGCCGAGCTGGAAGTTTTTGTTGCAAACATTTCGTCCCCTGGCTAGGCGACATCATCAGTGCTTGGGAGCTCCTGCGAAGCGCTTCTTTGATGTTTCCTCCGGTGTTTATAGTGGTCTGTCCCTGCCGCTTCCGGTTGTCAGTTTCAGCTGTCCGCTGTAGTGGTTGTTATATTGTGTCCTGGTCGATGTGTTTGTTGATGGAGTTTGTGGATGAATGCCATACCTCTAGGAATTCCCTGGCTGTTCTCTGTCTGGCTTGCCCTATAATGGTAGTGTTGTCCCAGTCGAATTCATGTTGCTTGTTGTCTGCGTGTGTGGCTACTAAGGATAGCTGGTCGTGTCGTTTCGTGGCTAGTTGATGTTCATGTATGCGGATTGTTAGCTGTCTTCCTGTTTGTCCTATATAGTGTTTTGTGCAGTCCTTGCACGGTATTTTATACACTACATTAGTTTTGCTCATGTTGGGTATCGGGTTCTTCGTTCTGGTGAGTTGTTGTCTGAGCGTGGCTGTTGGTTTGTGTGCCATTATGAGTCCTAGGGGTCGCAGTAGTCTGGCTAATAAGCAGAGTCCATATTAACAGGTTTCACATTGGCTACAGTCCTTAAAGCTAAAGTTCAAGGATCCCTCGTGGATGAGTCAATTTGCATACAGACGCTTAGTTGCTTGGTGATTGCAGCAACTTATATTCCTGGGATGTATGAGGAGATTCCTCACCTTTTACATGGGTAACTTAAAGAATTCCGATAGTGAAAATATATTATGAGACATTTTAACAGCATACATGTAAATACTTTGATAAAGATGATTGCTTTATTTAAAATGATGCAGCATTCATGCCATTTATGTGCCTTCAATATGTTTTCTTCTTCTTCTCCCTCCCACTATGGCATTAGCGTGTCTGTCCAAGAAGAAGAAATACTTAGATTGAGAAAGAAACGCTTTGACTCCCTCCCATCCTACCATTGATGTTGAGTACCCATGACTAAAGTGATGGGCTGCAGATACATGCGCATGTCTGGCAGTTACTGAATATTCAGTTGGGCTTTGGTCACAAATGTAGCTGCCATCCTTTCCCCCGAGCTAGCCAGGCATTCATGTACCAAAATCACCACAGCAGGGGGACCATTGAAGGTTTCCTCTATCCTTCATTCCTCTGACATACCTCCGTGATGATCCTGTACCTTGGCTGTCTCTGCATGTCTATCAAGCCATTCATGACCAAGAATAGAATGCATCTTTTATACTAGGCTGAGCAAGTGCAGGTCCTCTGAGTGCCAGAGACCTTGAGTTTTTTTTTAGATTACATTCCCTACAGTGTAGAAACAGACCTTTCGGCCCAATAAGTCCACACCGACTCTCCAAAGAGTAACCCACACAGACCCATTCCCCTATCCTATTTTGACTAATGAATCTAATGCTATGGGCAATTTAGCATGGCCAACCCACCTGACCTGAGCATCTTTGGACTGTAGGAGGAAACTGGAGCATCTATAGGAAGCCCCCGGAGACACAGGGAGAATGTGAAAACTCCACACAGACAGTTGTCCGAGGCAGGAATTGAACCTGGGTCCCTGGCGCTGTGAGGCTGCAGTGCTGACCACTGAGCCACCATGCCACCCATTTTCTTTCTCAACCAGCTGAAGAGACATGTTAGTGATGTGCACATCAAATCCTCTTCTGTCTAATCTAGAAAGTGAACCCACTGAGCTGCAAGTCTCTATTATTGATGGAAGGTGACTGTGAGAGCTTTGCTTTTGCATCCTCTAAGGGTTTACAAGCTTCCATCTCAGAAGTAGAGGTGAAGCTGAGGAGCATAGGCTGTAGCCACTTTCTTGTGGTGTTTTTGCTGGTGCCTGTACAAGAGAAGAGCAGGAACTAGTTGGAGAAATTGAATAAAACTTTGTACAGAAGAAACAAGACATAATGGGAGACCGGCAAAACATAATGGAGCTTTCTAGTTGGTTGCTCATTGGTGACTCCAAGCAGCACATGGGCAAGCTGTATTTTTCCTACTAGCTCCATTTTAATTCTTTCTTCTTTCCACTGCCTGCTTTGGCCTTCTCGGGGACAAACCTATTTTGCATTGGGACAAATGGAAGGTTTTTGAACAATGGAAGTGGATGCAACAAGCATGGATGATCAAAAGAGATGGCGAGACAAAATCACCACAGTGCAGATAGAGGCCATTTGGCCCATTGGGATTGCATCTACCCTATCCCCATTACCCACATTTACCGTAGTTGAACTACAGAGCCTGCACATCACTGGACACTATGGGACTATGTACCACAGCCAATGCATCTGATCTGCACATTTTTGAACTGTGGGAGGAAACCAGGGCACCTGGATGAAACTCACACAGACAAGGGGAGAACATGCAAACTCCACGCAGACAGTAACCCAGGGGTGGAATCAAACCTGTGTCTCTGGCACTGTGCAACCCAATGCTAATCACTGAGCCACTGTACTATCATATACTGGGGTGTACCCAGTGAGTGAGTAGGAAGCACAGAGGGCAGGAAGGTTTAATAGATGCAGAAGAAGAAATGGATGTGAGCCCTTGAGTGGACACGAAACACATGCACTTACTTAAGAGTAAAGTGGATCATTCTTCATACACTGCTGGGCTTCTATTTGTACGCATTAGAAAGGATTGACCTAAGCTGCTACTTACATAAGTATCAGCTCTGCTTTGTAGTATGGCCTCTACCTGAGTCCAGCAAAGAAGACTATTGACCTTCACTCCATCAACCCATCCATCAGAACATTGAGATCCATCTCCTTATAGTCTTCCAGCATATAGCCTTCTTCTACACTGCGTCTTGACAGTTTAGGAGTAAGCACCCCAGTGTGAGGGGTCAATTCTAGTTTGCAGCTTCTGAAATGGTGAGTGGCAGCAACTTAAATATGTGCCAGAGGACTGGGGAGGCCCTGTCTCGCTCACCAAGCAATTCATCAAGTAAGGCATTTGACATCTCACTTGCATAATTAATGAAAAGAAAAGCAAAGGATTGCGCAAGACAACGTGCCATGGGCTATGGTGAAAATGATGCCATTTATCTTGCACATTACCACGCTCTAACTGCAAGTGGAATATCCCAGCCTTGGTTGAGGCAGTAGTTTTCAAGCATCATCTAAAAGCAAGAGAAAGTGATATCCAGGCATTAGAGGTTGAGAGGGGGTTTTAAGGTTTTAGTCTGTTAATAGTGTAATTTGTGCAAATTTGGGGAAAAATAGCCTTATGATGCATTTTAACCATTAATATGAAATTTTATTTCTAGAATTGTACTTTTTGTATCTGTTTGTGGAAATGGATCACACTGTCACATTTGTTTGATGCAGGTACTGTATTTCAGAATTGAATGTTCTGCAGTGCATTTTGGAATCTTATTATCCTAAAATATTCTACACAGCTACGACACTTCTGTTGTAGAAGCATTATAAGTTAAGAATCGAACACAGTTGGATTGTAGATTGGCAGAAGCAGTGGGAGTTGGGGGCAATATTTTCTTTGGAAACATAAGAACTTATTTTATTGATGAATGAATAATTTAGACTCTGTTAAGGCTGGTGAGTTAACTTATTAAAATTCCAGTCTGCCTAGAGTGCTTCTTTAAGAGACTGAAATTAAGTCGAGAAGAGAATAACTGCAGCTCAGAGATAAAGGTAGGTGATTTGAGGATTTTTAAGAGAGTTAGGGTATCTGATAAACACTACGTGAATGATGATATGCTACTAAAATATTCAAAAACATATAGCTAAGTTAAAGATTTATAATTGATGCCCTTTTAATTAAAACTTAGCCAATGGCTATCCCTTTTCACTCTTACAAGCCTTACCTATTAATATGGATAGTAATGTTTTGAAATATATGAGGTATCTATTATTTTTTTCTTTTAAAATTCAAGTCAGTTGAGGAGTTTGTTGTCTGAACTAGCTGCAGTGAAAAGACTTCGAAACTTTGAGCAAATACTCTTTAAGACTGCAAAAAGAAATTGCGTACCCTTGAATTACAGGTATCTAGCTACTGCTTTAAATAAAATAAATAGGATTATCTTAAAGTTTCCTTTTAATGAACAACTTCTGGGAAAAATAATTGTTAAACCATTTCGCTGAAACTATTTATACGTGTTGATTATCCAAAAACCATACATATTCTATCTTTTGACAATTTCTTTTGACATTCTAATTAAATCCAGCAATTTAAAACAGGGATAACAACTAAAATGGATTCAAATTTGAAGTCAATGAGCTTTCATCAGAACTCTAATTAAAGGTCATCGATCTTTAATGTTAACTGTATCTCTGTCCACACATACTGTCAGGCTTGCTGAGTATTTCCAGCATTGTTTTTTATTTCAGGTTTTAAGCACCTGGTGTATTATGCTTTTATATTGGTCAAAAGAGTTTCTGCTGAAACATTGGTAATTAATTAAAAATATTGTCATAGTCTTTGCAGACCACAGGTCTGCTTTATGTTTAGAGACAGATGACTGACGGCTGTTTAATCTAATGGTCACTGCACCTCAGGTGACGGGAGATATTGTGAAGGAGAATCCTTCATGGTAACCTTAGCCAGTTCAGGAATTGAACCCATGACATTGGCATCATTTGGCATTGCATGCCAATTGACACACACACATACACACACACCATTTTTGTAGAGTCCATAGTTATTGAAAGAAAATGTAGCTATTAATACCATCTTTGGTACAAAGCTCAGTGTCCCATGGCTTACAGACTCATTCTTTCCTTCTTTAATTACTTTTCACAGCTCTTCAATTACCTGGTCTTATGATGTTCAATTCACTCACCTCTGAGGTGATAGTGGGCAACTTCAGGGATTGAAAGCGTCGCACCTCTTTGAAAAAGAATGACACATTTTAAATCAGTTTTATGCTACAGCAAGCACAGTCTATCAGTTTGTCTCAATAAGATTGGTGCTAAAGGTACATAGTTTTGCTGACCTTTGCTTTATTGGATGGAGAAGACTCCACCAAGCAATAATTTAGTGAATAGAAATGAGATTGCACTCAATAACAGTGTGCTGGTTGTTATGTTAATGATGTAATTCCATGTTTCTCGGATAATGATGTCATTCAAGTGTCTATTTTAATTTTGCTATAGCTATCATCAACACAACATCCTCTCAAGGACAGTCTGACATTTGTAATAACTGCTGACCTTGCCAGTGACACACATTCCATGTATGAATCCAAAAGAAACAGCATACCGAGAATAGATACCTAGAATAGTTATAGGAAATAAAAGAGTATAAATCTGAATTTAAATCTGAACTATTTTGCAAGTTTAAATTGTCAGTTCTTTTGGCCAAATTAGAATGAATTAAAAATAATAGTCTCAATTGCTGAAACAAAGGGCAGAATTTAAAATATCATTTTAGAGTGAAGTGGATGGCTCAGGTGCAAATGCAGGCATTACATTTCCAGAAAAGAAAAGAACATGTTGGAAACTTGACAAAACTAAGAAACATATGGATAGCATGTTTCAGGAGGCTATCAAGCCTCAGGTGAGTAGCATGTGGGAAGAAAGGGAACAAATGATCACCAGGCAGAATCTGCGTCACAGGCAGATAGTGCAGGAGTCGTTGGATTCTTTCTGAGTCAGGTTGTGTGTTTGCTCACTGAGCTGGTACATTTGTTGTCAAATGTTTCATCAGCATGTTAGGTAACATCATCAGTGAGCCTACGATGAAGCGCTGGTGTTATATCCTCCTTGCTATTTTGTGTCTTAGTCTGTTTTGGTGGGTGATATCATTTCTGGTTCTTTTTCTGAGAGGTTGGTAAATGGGCTCCAAATCGCTATGTTTGTTAATGGAGTTCCAGTTTGAATGCCAGGCCTCTAGGAATTCCTGTGTGTGTCTTTGTTTAGCCTGTCCCAGGATGGATGTATTGTCCCAGTCGAACTGGTATCCCTCTTTATATGTGCGTATGGATGCTCGTGATAGTTGGTAATGTCTTTTGGTAGCTCATTGGTGATCATGTATCCTGGTGGCTAGTTTTTTGCCCGTCTGTCCAATGTAATGTTTGTTGCAGTCCTTGTAGGGTATTTTGTATATGATGTTCGTTCTGCTGGTTGTTGATACGGAGTCCTTTAAATTCATTAGGAACAGTTTCAGTGTGGGTGGTGGGTTTCTGGGCTACCATGATGCCTCAGGGTCAGAGTAATCTGGTCATCATTTCCAAATGTCTTTAATGTATGGCAGGGTGGCTAGGGTCTCTGGGCATGTTGTGTCTTCTTGTTTAGGTCTGTTATGTTGGAATTGACAACATGTTTATCGGGTACCCATTGTTCCTGAATATGTTGTGCAGGTGTTTTTCACTTAGTTTCTAGGTATTGCAGTGTGTGGTTTGTTTAAATAATGTGCTGATGCAGCTCTGTTTGTTGTTGTTGGGATGATTGCTCCTGTAGTTGAGTAACTGGTCCGTCTGTGTGGCTATCCTGTAGATGCTCGTCTGTAGCTCTCCATTAGCTTTGCTTCTATCGTGACATCTATGAAGGAGAATCTATTGTGGTTCTCTTCCTCTTTGGTGAACTTTATACCAGTAAGGGTGTTGTTTATGTGTTTGTGGGTTTCTTCAAATTTGTTGAATTAGAAACAAATCTACCACCACACTGAAACAGCTCCTGATGAATTTAAAGGACCCCATACCAACAACCAGCAGAATGAATGTCATATACAAAATACCCTGAAAGGACTGCAACAAACATTACATTGGACAGATGAGTAGGAAACTAGCCACCAGAATACATGATCACCAACTAGCCACCAAAAGACATGACCATCTATCACTAGTATCATTACACACAGACAAAGAGGGACACCTGCTCGACTGGGACAATACATCCATCCTGGTACAGGCTAAACAAAGAAACGCACGGGAATTCCTAAAGGTCTGGCATTCAAACTGGAACTCCATTAACAAACATATCAATTTGGAACTCATTTACCAACCTCTCAGAAAAAGAACCAGAAATGGTATCACCCACCACAACAGACCAAGACTCACTAGTGCTTCATTGGAGGCTCACTGATGATGTTACCTAGCAGATTGATGAAACATCTGAGAACAAATCTACTAGGTCAGTGAGCAAACACACAACTTGATTCACAACTTGAGCTATAGATCTTCTCCAAAATTGCAAGCCTTTTTTGAGTCTCTGATTTGAAAACTGATGAGGGTGATGGCTTCTCAAAGGAATGTAGCAAAATCTAAGTTTTGGGACCATGAGTAGCTCAGCTGCACAGACGTGCAGGGAAGCGTACAGGACAGACCTTACTGTTACGAGATTCATTAGTTGTGGGAACAGGCAAATGTTTCCGTGACTGTCGATGTGACTTCAAGTTGGTGTGCTGTTTCCCTTGTGTCAGGGTCAAGGATGACTGACATTGTTCTAAGGGACAGAGAATGGCCAGAGATCATGATCCGCATCTATTCCATTGAGTTAAGTTGAAAGAGGGTTAAAGTCCTGTTACCACAGTTTAAGAAAAAGGTTAGAAAGAATTACCTCTAAGTCAGTAATCTGTTACTGTTAGAACCATATGCCAGTGAGTACATCAATAATAAGATTGAGTGAATGAATGTGTGGCTGAAAAAATGGTGTCGGTGGGAAGGCTTGAATCTACTGAGGCACTGAGGCCAATATGGGGGACATGGGACCTGTAGTGGTCAGGTTACTTCTTAGCAGAACTGAGAGCAATACCCTTACAGGGTGACCTGCTGGTCTCGGTGAAGACGATTTAAATTGGTTGCCAGAGGAATGAAAACCTGAGAATAATTCACAGAAAAGAAAAACAAAGCTGGAAATGTAAAGTGAAAAGTGGTAAATGAAAATGAGGAGCAGCAACAACAATTGCCAACATTAAATGAAGTTAAAAGACAGAATTTAAGGCATTCTAAATGCACAACTAAGTAAGTGAATTGCTGACATAAATAAAAGTAAACAGTCGGTCTCCCTCCTATAGGAAGGAGGTTGCGAAACTTGAAAGTGTTCAGTAAAGATTTGCAATGATGCTGCCAGGCTTAGGGGGTTTAAACAACAGAGAGAGGCTGAATAGGTTGCGGCTGTTTTTCCTGGAGTATTGGATGCTGAGGGATGACTTTATAGAGGTTTATAAAATCATGGATGAGGGGATGGATTGGGTAAATAGACAAAGTTTTTTTCCCCTGGGGTAGGGAAGTCCAGAACTAGACAGCATAGATTGAGGGTGAGAGGGGAAAGCTTTAAAAGGTCCTAAGGGGCATCTTTTTCACACAGAGGGACGGATGAGGTGCCAGAGGAAGTGGTGGTGGCTGGTAAAACTGCAACATTTAAAAGGCATCTGGATGGGTATATGAATAGGGAGGATTGAGAGAGATATGGGCCAAAAGCTGGCAAATGGGACTAGATTAATTTAGGATATCTGGTCAGCATGGGCAAGTTGGATTGAAGGGCATGTTTCCATGCTGTGCATCTCTATGACTCTATGACATGATTTAATTGCTATTATAGATACATGACTAAAGGGTGAAAAAAGCAAGGTTCTGAATTTTTAAAGATGTTTGACATTTGGGTCCAGAGCTTGAGATCAAAACTTAAGAATATGAGGCATTTCTTTTTAGACACAGATTGGTAGACTTTTAAAAAAACAATCTCATTTGGGCATTAAAGTCATAGAATCATGGGACCATACAGTACAGAAGTTATCCTTTGGTCTATTGAGTTTGTACATTAAAAAATATTCTACTACTTGCACTAGGCCCTGAGTTTTGAATGTTCTGCCACTTTAAGTGCTGATCCAAGTAGTTTTTAAAGGTTGTGAGTCTTCCTGCTTCAACTACTCTCCCAGGCAGTGCATTTCAGACTCCCTCTGCCCTCTGGCTGAAAATCTTTCTCTTAAAATCTCCTCTGGCCTTTCACTCAAAAGAAAGTGTACCCTTTCTTCTTGACCCTTCAACTAGCAGGAATAACTACCACCCTCTCCAGCCTTTCATAACCTTACATACCTCCAGCAAATCCCCTGTCAACTTTCTTTGTTCCAAAAGAAAAAAAAACAACCCAAGCATATCCAACCTCTCCTCGCAGCTGAAATCCAACCGAGGCAATATCTTCTCTCCAACCTCTCCAGTACAATCATATCCTTCCTGAAATGGGTTGACCAGACCTGAACTTAATACACCAGCTGTGGCTTGCCTTACCAAACTTCAGTACAGTTTCAACGTAACCTCCCTGCTCTTACAATTTATGTCCTGACCGGTAGAGACAAATGTCATGTGTGCCTTCTTAACTACCCCATTATCCTGATCAACCATCTCTCGTGATCTGTGGACAAGCACCCTATGATCCCACTGCTCCTCCGAGCTGACTAGTGACCTGCCATTCATGAAGTACTCCCTTGTCTTGCTACCTCATTCAAAGTTTTACCTCATTTATCAGGGTTAAATGCTATCTGTCACTGATCTGCTCACCTTGCAATCTATTTATGTCCTCCTGTAGCCTAAGACAGCAAACTTACATTATCATTCCCCATATTGTCAAATATATCATTCATGACTATCACAAACAATAAGTGATCCAGCACTGATTCCTGTGGCACACCACTGCATCCTGGGTTCCAGTCACACAAATAGCCTTCCACAATCACCCTCTGTCTTTTGTAACCAAGCCAATTATGGATCCAATTTATCAAGTCACCCTGAATACCATGACCTTTGCATTCTTTACCAGTTTCACAAATGGGACTTTGTCAACGCCTTGCTGAAATCCATATGAACTACATTCAACTGCCTCAGCTACACACCCGATTGCCCCTTTGAAAAATTCATTTGGCATGATGTCCCTCTGACAAAGCCATGCTCACTATGCCTGGCCTCTCTAAATGGCGATAATGTTTTTCTTCACTGCTTTCTCCAGTAGCTTCCTTACCTCTGATGTGAGATTAGTAACCTGGAATTCTTTTCCCCAGAAATTCATGGAGATTGTGCCATTGATGCCATTTCAGGCAGAGTTAGATAAATCTTTAAAACAAAAGGGATTCAAGTGTTTTGGTAGCAGACAGGAAAGTGTAGTTAAGACTACAATCAGGCCATCAGTGATCTTATTGAATAGTAGAAAAGGCTTGAAGGACTGAATAGCTTACTCCTGCTCCTATGCATAATGTTTCTGTAATTTTTCTTGTTCAATGATTCCTGTCTTTATTATCTTCTAGATTTCCATCTCTTGTTAAAATCAGAAATTGTGTGTGTGAAATTTTGGATAGACTTCTTTCAGAGCCAAACCACTGGACTGGCAATGAGTCAATTAAAAAAATAGTCACAGCTCTGGCCTTTGGTGCAGCCTCTTAACTGAAATATTTGAATATAAAGAGACCCTAGCAGGGGTTTTAACATCTGCACGTGTGCATCTAAATATTGGGTCAGTTCAGTTCCAAGAAAATGTGATTAATGGGAAAGGTTTACAAGAAGTATTTCAAAATGGTCTTACAAGAGGAATTAAGACAAGTACGTGGTCTTCATCACAAGACCTGTCTCAATAATAACTGCTAACCTTTACTAAACCAACATCATATTTTCATTATCCAATTACAGAGACTTAGTGCATCACCTGTTCTTCTCAGTCCAAAGGCACTCATCAGTTCATTTGCTATTTTGACAGTGAAAGACTAACAATGATCTCTTCTCACAAACATAAACTTGAAGTTGACAAGTTTATTTTAGGACATCTCCCTCACTTTTTTTTTTAAGGTTTTCCACTCATTAATTCTCCATTATGATTCAGTATAGTTTTCTTTTTCAGTGATCAGCAGGTGTGCAATGTCCCCCAATAATGTTTTGTGACAGTCATAATTAAGTTTGCAGCACTGTTGCCTCTGAGTCAAAGGTTGTGAGTACAAGTTCCATTCCGGGTCTCAGAAAAATCAGGGTTAATACTCTTGTACTGAACTGAGAGAGTTGAGTTCTGTTGTCATTTTGTGGATGTGATGGTAGCATAAGATCCTATTTTCCCTTTCTGTTGTATTGGCAGTCCCTGGGTTACGACTGAATTTTGTTCTGGAATCTGATCAACTTGCTCACAAGTTGGAGCATAATTTAAGATAATGGAACACTGCTGCTTATAACATCAGGCAATGTCCATATTTTGGGTCTTTAAAAAATAAAACCATGTATTGGTAAGAACAAGCATTCGTAAGTCAGATGTTTGTAAGTTGAGAATTCCCTGTATATGAAAGTTTCCATCACACTTTGAACAAAAGCAAATTAGTCATTCCTTATACTTGGCTAATGCTTATCATTGATTCACCATTACCAGAGGGAATGATTCCATCATCATCACATTGTTGCTGGTGGGAGTTTGCCATGGAGTACCTATATTGCACCAGTGGCTACATGTGAATATAGTATTTCATTGCTTGGAAAATGTTTTGGGATTTTGCACGACCTTGGCATCCTCTATATACACAAGGTTATTTTCTTTGCAGTTTTATGTTCCATCATTCTTAAACATCAGCAGAGATTGACTGCACTAAAGGATCCCCTGGTCATTTCCAGGTCAAAAGATTCATTTCAGAATCTCACCCATCCTTTGAGATTACACAGAATTAATCAACAATGTGGTTTGTTGTTTTCTATCTGGGTAACATATACCAGAAAGTCAGTTTTTCTAGACACTTAAACATTATTAACAATACTAACTAGATGACTACACTATCAAGACTGACAAACATAATCTAGGTTCTCTGTTTACTGTTGTTATTGTGCATCATAAACACATAACCAAGTACCAAAGGTGTTATACTGACCTAATGGACAGAGTTACTGAATGTGTGGCATGCATCTTTACAGCAGAACGTCGTATGATACTGTCTTAAAGCTACAGGTCTGTCCGTCTGGAATCTAGGCAATAATACAGCAGTAGGAGTGGGAAACAACCAATTAGAGGGGCCAAATGAATCACTCACTACATTGAAAATGTAAGTATTGCTCAGGCGAGAGAGGACTACTTGATGGTGGCGCTCATCTAATGGTGAATATAGCTTCCTGTAATGAACAAAAATAACCATTCAACGGACTGAGCCCAGAGATGGTTCTGCCTGCTGGGTGACTAAATTACAAAATTATCGTGTTAACTGCTACATAGGAAATTTTTGTTCTTTCAAACTCAAGTATCTAAACTTGGACATTGGAGTTCTGACATTCCCCTGTGAAGAGTGCCACAGACACATTAAGAAACTCTTTCACTGCCAGAAAACTGTCATTTGCTATGAAAGTTCTGTTTAACTGGTCTTTCCCAGGTTTAAATTCACATCACATCACTGCTGGATGGATCACCTTCTGCACACTGAGCTCATTCATTAAAAAATGACTGGAGGCTGGAATGAACAGGGGAGTCGGTCCAATAATTCTATTTCCAAAATTTTATTGACAATTATTCTATCCTGTACATGAGATAGATAGTGAACTTGTACATGATGAAGCACTAAGCACAATTGAGCAGTATCTGGTAGTGAATGGATGAGAGAGCATAAGAGAAAATCCACCATGGTGTGAACTCCCATCCAGCTCTACTGAACAGGACAGAGATATGTACTTTTGGAATGCAACTATCAAATGAAAACTGCCTCCCTTACACTAGCAGTTATACTAGGTATTGGGTAGCTGCCAAAAACTGTCAGTGCTGTGGTTGAGAGAATGCAGGAGTCTCTTTCCAGCCTGTGTGGTATCACCTCACATTAGGACAGAGTCTGCAATCTGTCTTAGAGAGTGTCACCATCTTTAGTTCCATGGCCATTCATGCACTCAATAGAAGTTATTGTGTACAGCCTTCTTAGTTGTGTTGGAAGTTGAACTGAAGGCTACTGAAAAATTTGAGCTTCATATCAGAAATTCAGTTCAATTCAGAAATTGGTAAGCCTCATGGAACAGGATCTATTGCAAACTAATGCAAGAATAGCCAAGGTCTTTTCCCCAGAATAGGGGAGTCTAAAACTAAAAGGCATAGGCTTACAGTGAGAGGGAAAAGATTTAAAAGGGACGTAAGGGGAATTTGTTGATGCATGTGTGGAATGAGCCATCAGAGGAAGTGATGGAGGGTGGTACAATTACAACATTTAAAAGACATCTGGATAGGTATATGTTTAGGAAGGGTTCAGACAGATATAGGCCAAATGCTGGCAAATGGGACTAGCTTTACTTAGGATATCTAGTTGGCATGGACGAATTGGACTGAAGGGTTTATTTCTGTGCTATATATCTCTACGATTCTAAAACTCTAAGTAAGGAGTTACAATTGAATGATTGTGCCAAAGGTGATATTGGATGACCCCGGTGCTCGTTCACCATCATGACAACCAAAGTCCACAAAGTTGTCAGGAAGCTGTCTGATTCAGAAAATAGCAGCAGCTAAAGAGTTTCTGCCTGTATTTTGAACTCACAATATTGAGTACTCAGAACTTGCCAACTATACCGACAACAAAGCTTCTAATATGACCAACTGTAGCTTTCACCAGCTTTATGAGAGGAACACTTCACATAATTCAGAGTTAGTAAACTAACGGTCAAAAATTACACCATGGCTGACACTTGAGTGAGAGAAAAAGAAAAGCAATCATTATGAAAGATGCTTTAATCTGTAGTGTGAATTTATAATAGCTTCTGAGTCAACACTGTCAGCATGTCTTTGATATAAATATTGGTCAAATTAATTCAAAATTCCATTAATTCAGGATTAATGTGGTAGTGAAGAAGGGTATTATTGCAGAGGGGTGTGTGTCAGCTTTCATTGCAGGGAATCGAGGAGTTTCCTCATTCTTGGCATCTCCAGCGATATGGATTTGAGTGGCCCTTCTGTTCCTTCTTCATTTTTCCCGGCAATTTTCCTTCCAATGGGGATTACTCTATTGCAGGACTTTCTCTGAATGAAACACTTGACTTTTGTTTGAAAGGAGGGCTGTAGTAGCTCATTTGCACCTTGGTGGGTGCATGGTTCTGACTATACAAATGTTGAGCAGATTAAGTGGGGTTGTAATGCAGTGTCTTCCGCCCCCCCCATCCCCAGCAACCTCCACGCGCACTACCCCACCCACCCCCCCTTCCCTCCAAGTGTTCTGTGTGCTTCCAAAGCCTATCAATGCGCCACACATTATCTAGTGCTGCTCAGCAATTCTCCTTTTTGGATATGGCCCCTATGTCCAGCTAAACAGAGCTTGGAGACAACTGCATGCTTCCACACATATTCTTCATTCCAGTCACCACCTGCTCTTGAGTACTTGTAAAGTATAAGTGAGACGTTGAAATCACAACTATATGTCCCAATGAATCCTCTAATGTGTGAGTATCTGAACTAGTGCGCAGTCTGCACGGGTCTGTGGCAGTTCATAATCAGAATACATCAGCTCCGCTGAAGAATAGTTGTCTATTGACTTCTGTTGCACTCATAAGGCAATTTGGAGGTATAAATGGATTAGTTGTGTCAGGGAAAAAATTGCCAAGATGAAGATGATCATATCTTACTTGCTGTTGAAATCAAGTCATTATGACAGAATGCCATCAGCCAATGATAATTAATTCTATCATCAAATAGCTGGGAAGTCCAGTATTTCCATCTCCAATGGTGAGAGACACTGGAAAACCTCTGGTCTCAAATGCTTCTTCTCTGTTTATGAACGAGGCAAATCATTTCCATTTCTCATTTTCTCTCATTGTGTTCTGTTTTTTCTTCTTATGAAGTGAGAGAAAGAATAGGTTAATGAGTGACTGTAATGCCAATTGCTCAATCAGTGCATGGGGTGCTTTTGGTGAAAATGAGGACTATGGAAAGACCTGAAATTGTACAGAATGCAGAGGAGAGCCAAGGGAGGTGTATAAATAGGGGATTTAAGGAAACATTTAAGAGAGAGGTAGTTTGATGGATCTGTAAGATAGTGCGAAGAGTGCTGTGATGGTATAGACTTGACAAGACAGAGCAAAGTGATAAATTGTTGAATACTGCAGAACGTAGGTTTAGTTATTAAGTAGCTATTTACAGTGAATCATGAAGTGTGACACTAACTTCTGCTGCTGCTTATGTACTTGCTCACTTTTAGGCATAACAAATTGGTGTTGGGAGCAGATTTCATCCTCTTAGTGCTGGGTAACATTATCTCCTACCAGGTCCTCACTGACTCCAAAAACACATCAAGTGAGATGACAATGAATTGATTTACAGCCTTTGTTTGACACACTTTGTTTCGTCTTGTTTTAATTTCCAATTATACAAATTTTACATTTGGGTTGAACCTTCAACTACTGAAGCTGAGATTGGGTCATTAGGGTCCTAACTATACTCATTGTTGGAAATAAAATGCTAATGAGCTGCCAAATTCAAAACCATTGTATTTATATGGTGAGTCCAGTTATGTTAGAAAAACTGAATTTGATTAGTAACTTAATTCTGGTTAGATTACAATGTTAAAAGTTCATCCTGCTTGAACTTATGTCTGTGTTTCTCAGCTGATAGAAGATCTTAGTCACTCCCAATGATTCTTCAAATTAATATAAAAAGCTTTCAATCTGTGCTTATTAAGTTCATGCTGAACCTTTCCTTACACAAAATGCACTGTGTAAACTGTCACTGCTAATTGCAGATATACTGTTTGTATGTTATGGATGTCAATTGAAATATTATGAGTTGTTTCATTAAAAAAAGATGTTGCTTCTACTTAATTATAGCTCTGTATTTTGTTATTCCATAAGTGGAATTGTTTATATGATTAAGAATTATGGATTATGTACTTTCTGTAGGCACTTTACTGAAATTGACATGATGCTTAAAGATGATTTTCAATGCAAACTATGAGATTGCATCTCATTTCAGTCTTAAATGCAATTGTCAGGGCTTCAGAGTTGTGCAGAAAATTCCTGGATGTTTTAAGCCTTCATCAGATGTAGCTCTGAACTGGTCAATCTGAAACCATGTTATTCTAATTTTAAACTCTATTTCACAGATTCCTTTCTTCCAATCAGCTCCAGCTAATGAAACTAATTCATTTTGGACAGAATGAACTCTGTATGTCTACCATTTTTCATTGATATGAATAACATAGATCTTATGCTATCGTATCGTCCTATTCAGTTGTGCCATTTCATTGCTTCAATCTGTTATATTGAATATTTGACACAATCTCATCAAAATGATTTTGCAAAATGGAGACTCTATGGTGATTATTTACAGAAAGTCACTATAATAATGTTCGATGACAGCTGACTTTTTATATTTAAATCTAATACTACTACTCAAATTCAGTTATTTGAACATCACAATCCAATTGGACTCAACATATTAACACAATGGCTACAAGACCAGGTCAGAGGCTATGAATCCTGCAGTGAGTAAGGGACCTCCTGACTCCACAAAGTCTGTCCACCAACAATGAGACACAAATTAGGAGTGTGATTGAATATCTCCATTTGCCTGGATGAGTGCAGCTCCAACAACACTTGAAAAGCTTGACTCCACACAGGGCAAAGCAGTCCATTTGATTGCCATCCACAAGAACCCACTTCTTCCACCACCAAACTTCAGTAGCAGCACGGCTAACAAAGAACAAGATGCGCTGCAGAAACCCATTGTGCAAACCTACAACCACTTCCATCTGGAAGGACAAAGGCAGCAGACACATGGGAACACCACCATCTACATGTTCCCCGCTAAACCATTCACAATCCTGACTGAGAAATATATCAGCATCCTTCACTATCATTAGGTCAAATTCCTGGAATTCCATCCCTAATGGTACTGTGATTCTACCTTGAGCACATGGAAGGCTTACGTTCAAAAAGGCATGACACCACCACCTTCTCAAGAGCAACTCGGGGCAGGCAATTAATACTGGCCACCCAGCGATGTTCAGGTCTTACAGCAGAATAAAAACACCTGACTACCAACTACTGTACATCCATTTTAAATCTATATAATTGTAATATTATTTTCCACAACATCTATAGCTTTAAAAATTTTATGTATTGTGCATTGAATTCTGGAGACTAATTTCATCCTCTGAGAAAGTTTGAGATCAGTGTGTCTGCCATGATTATGAGTCTTTGTAAAGTTCTGAATTACAATATAAATCCCATTGCTTCATGCAGAATATTATATATTTATTAGCTCTGACTTTTCACCAACACGCAACCAATAATGATCTCAGAAATGAGTCAGCATATACACATCTGACTTTCCTTTATCCCAAGTTTCAATCCTTTTCTGCATCTTCTCCTGTTCAGAAAATATCTGAAGTTAAAGCCATGATTCATTAGCTCAAGTTATTATGCCATTTTCAATCCTCTTGTGGGAGCATAGTTCCCTATTGGGAGTGCCAATTTATCATAATTTCTTGCTAAAGTCAGACTTATAAATAGAAATGATAATTACATAGGGAAAAGAATTCCTTGCTCGACTTTGGTTTGCCATTTGTGAAGTATGTCATCCATATATGCATAGTGTTTGGGGCCAACAGTGGAAATAAGCTAACCAGAGCTGCCATTTATACTGCAAAACACATTCTCAGGTGATAATGGATAAATAAATTATTAATAGCTACTTGGCCCAAATTGCATTTTTGTTGTTCCACTGAAGGTTTTCCACATGACTTATTTTGGCACAGTAATATACAGCAAAGAAAAAATAATATATTCTATATTCGAGTGAGTTGTTGATGAAGAATGATCGTTATCTGTAATGTCAGAAACTGGTTGGCATGAAGCAAGAAAATATCACAGAGAAGAATTTCATAAAACCTATTGATTGCATCTGGCATCTACTGTGAATTAGGACTGCAGATGCTGGAGATCAGAGCTGAAAAATGTGTTGCAGGAAAAGTGCAGCAGGTCAGGCAGCATCCAAGGAGCTGGAATCATTCAGGAATCATTCCTGAAGAAGGGCTTATTCCCAAAACGTCGATTCTCCTGTTCCTTGGATGCTGCCTGACCTGCTGCGCTTTTCCAGCAACACATTTTTCAGCATCTACTATGAATGTCTGAAATCTGAAAATGATGCAACAGTTCCCCTTTCCCAAATGTTAAAAATGAAAAAAAATCTGAGAAATCATCCTTTGAAATGACAAAAGCATTCAAGTGTAATAATAAATCCATTCGAACAGAACATATAATTGTTACAGTTCCAATTAAAGGTGTCCTGGAACATTTTGTATTGTACATGTTACATGGATGATTTCAGATAAATGTGCCATTTATCTAAACCACACAAGCAAATGACTTTTCTTTCACTTCAATTGTGCATCAGTTATAATCCATGCATATCATTTAAAGCTCCAAACCCTACTTTTCTAAGCCTTTTTAAATGGATAACCAGACCCCGACATCAACTGCATAATGTCAATCATTGTAATCAGAAATCCATTTATTTTGTCTTTTGCTTCAAACAATATCTCTCAGTATAATGGCAATAGCACGAGATCAAAAGAATACTGCAGCGAACAATATGTTTTACTTGTTCATGATTTCAATTTTTTATATCACGTTTGATTAAAGCAGGAGTTTCCCTTAATTATGATCACATTAGGTGGAAAATTCTGTCCCTACTTGGAATTTATGGAAGGGAAGGTGAGGTGACGTAATTGGTGCAAGCTTTTATTTCTTTTTTCCCTGGTCATGGAATCATAGAACTGCCACAGTGCAGAAAGGGGCCATTCGCCCAACAAATTTGCAGCAAACTACTGGCATATCACACAGACCCAGCACCCATACCCTATCCCCATATGGCTAATCTACCTAGCCTGTACATCTTTGGACTGTGGAAAGAAAGCAGAGCATCAAGTGGAAACCCCGCAGTCACAAATCCCCAAGGCTGGAATCAAACCAACAAAATATTGTAACGGTAGGAATATGTCATGGGTTTACCCATACAACCATAGATGACCCAATTTATGTTGACTTGTCTGAAATATAGATTGAAACAGGTGATCACCTTGCTCATCTTAACCTCAGTTGTGGATCAGATGAGTCCTGTTCCTGAGCTAGTTGTCACCCTGAGGCATATTCCCTTATACTCGTTTTCTATTCAAGCAGCCTGTGTGGTCAATCTTTGACACTGTCTAGTCTTCAGTGATTGATCAACTGTCCATTGACAAACATCACAAGTATGTCATGTCTACCACGGTCAGTTGATCTATTTGACCCAATAAGACATCTACTTGGTTTCTTTGGAAGGAGGCTGATCTTTCAGATTTAACAAATCTTGTCCCCTCATCAGCCTACTCACACTGCTCAGATAGGCTATTTCATTACAGCTTTCGTGTCATTCAATCAACCATATGATAGCCGCACAACATGACCCATGTGGTCAACTACATTTTGTGTTGCTGACAAATGGTCACTGGGTCAGTGCGCCTCCTGCTGAACTATAACATTTAACAGTGATGTTTTCATGATTATGTCGCCATTAGACCGATTGATCTTTCAATACATTCTCTCCGATTTAGTTTAACCTAACAAATTTAAGGCCAGAGGCAAAAAATTCAATCTCCTAATGGCAGGGTGAAAGTTTGCTATTAAATGCTCAGAACCTTTCAGGTAGGTTCACTTTCCTGTATCGTATTCATCAGAATTTCATGAATACTTGTTCAGTAACAATCTATCATGGGCACAGGTCTATTCCCCAAAAGTGGAAAAGCATGTGTTTACAAACCTGACTATGTACATAAGGTTGTGCCTGACAGTTTAGGCTCTTTTCTCCAAGCTCCAGTGAACTCAAAGTTCCTTGGTTACATGGCTCCTTCATTACTCAGGTGTTTCTTTTTGCAAATACTTAAGATTGAAACCGTTTTGTGTTGATCAGCTCTTGGGAAATGTCAGTCACATGCAGTATGGTTTGTCCTTACTAAGCCTTACAGTCTGTGAGGTGAACCATGACTGGTCCAGCACAATTACTTAAGTGAAGCCAACCACTCTGTGCAATGTCAGAAAATTTAACCAGGACAGACATGTGCGGCAGAACTCAAAAGGCTTTCAAATCTAAAAGTCATATTTTGCCATTGTTCTTGCCCTCTGTCATCCTTTAATGAAAAAAAAAATCAGAAATCCCTATTTGCCCAGTTATGATGAAAAGCCAGTGGCCCGATGATGTATAAGCTGCTGAATATTGGCACTCCTTTATGTTTCAAGAGTGAACCCTGATAAGTGTGTGAGAAGCAGTACTACCACAACATCCTGGGTGACAGACCTCTGTAGTGGCAACCATTCAACCCAGCTTATACTTTTCAGAGCATGAAGCATGGAGTAGACCGTAATAGACACCCCAGCAGAACAGAGCAAATCATTCATTTTTTTAGTGGCACAAGAACAAGGTTCTCTTGAGCTACTCATGGTCATTGGCCTCCACAGCCACTTCTGTCCAGACTCCCTTAGCCAGTTGGAAGTGTCACTTATTGCCATCCACTAGAAAAAAAACTTAACTTCTTGGAAAGGCCATTGTCTACCCTGAGGTAATGAGGCTATCTTCTTGGAAAGCCTTCAGAAGAATCTTTTAAAATCCCTAGTCTGTGGAAACATGTCCTTCAGCCCAACAAGTCCACATCGACCCTCTGAAGAGTAATTCACCCAGACACATTCCTCAAAATTTATCCCTGACTAATGCACCTAACCTGCACACCCCTGAACACTGTGGGACAATTTAGCATGGCCAATCCACCCTAACCTGCATACCCCTGAACACTGTGGGATAATTTAGCATGGCCAATCTACCTTAACCTACACACCTTTGGATGTGGGACGAAATCAGAACGCCCGGAGGAAACCCACGCTGACGCAGGGAGAATATGCAAACCTCACACAGACAGTTGCTCGAGGCTGGACTTGAACCCAGGTTCCCGGCGCTGTGAGGCAGCAATGCTAACCACTGAGCTACTGTGTCACCTCACACCCATCCCTCCATCTAGGGAGTTATCGCAAAAGAATGGTGCCATTGTTTTGCCTGTATTTCTCTAGAGGTGGGTGAGGATCCTGAGCAGAGGTAAGTAACTCTGGCCTGCAGAAAGTGAAGAGATGTCCAAATGTCTTACAAGCTATGGCCCTTAGATTTGGAGCTGAAAACTCCCAGCTAACTACAGAATGCTCTGCCTATAAGATCTGACACACTCATGTATACATTCTTTTAAATAATCTACAGGATGTGAGAGTACCTAACTGGCATTTATTGCCCCTCCCTAATTGCCCAGAGGGTAGTTAAGAGTCAGCCATATTGCTGTGAGTGTGGATTCGCATGTAGGTCAGACCAGGTAAGGATGGCAGTTTCCACCCTTAAAGGACATTAGTGAACCAGATGGGTTCTTCCTGTTAATTAACAATGGTTTCACAATCTGCCCTGGTGGGATTTGGACACAGATCCTCAGAACATTACCTGGATCTCTGGACTAATAGACTAGTGATAATACTGCTAGGCCATTGTCTACCCTGAGGTAATGAGGCTAAGAAGAATTTAATTGCGTAAGAAACCCCAGTTCCTATGTGGAGGTCTCTCTTGCTGCTAAGTTTGCCTCCACACTCATCTTCAAAAAATGAATATTCCTACATTAGTATTTTGCTGCTTTTGTTTTTAAATAATTTTCTGTACTTTGTTATGGACCAGGCCAGACCTCCTCAAAACATTTCAAGAAAGTCGCCCAGTCCCCAACTTTGTGAGTTGTTTTAAGCAGGTGTAGGGTGGATATTCTGGTAGTGATGCAGCTGGTCAAACCACTTAGTTTTAGACAAAGCAGAATTTATTTCAAGATTACCAAATGAAACACAAACAAAAGAGAACATAATACAAAATAGCTTAACCTATCTGAAAACCCAACAGATTATCCCAACTTAATGATGCTGTTCCAAATAGTTGCAGCAATCCTCATAAATACCCTTTGGCAAGAAAGGTAAAACCAAACACAAAATCTTATAGGGCAGATATCACAGAGAGATGGCAGAGCGATTCAGCATGGAACACCTTCTTCCATACAGCTGTTTCTTTGACCAGCAGCCTCAAAACCAACTGACTGCATGCTCCGAACAGCGACACTGCCAAACCAGAGAAAAGCTGAGCTGGGAGAACTGCCACTCCCCTTTCATTGTACAAGTGTTTTCTTTCAACTTAAAAGCTTTCACAAGTAGCTCGATCCAGATGTTTTGCAGCTTGTGTTTTAAACAGAAATGACAACCTAACCTTGTTAGAGGAGCAGCACCGTCACAACTTTGTAATGTCAATCTCTCTATTTTTGACTGGTGATGTGTGCAATTTATAGATACCGCCAAGCATCAAGTATGAACTGATGACATTCAAAATTACCACCCACAAGTTCATCTCCAAGCCATAAAATGTCCTGACTTGGAAACATATCACCATTCCTTCACTGCAACTGGGTCAAAATACTGGAACTCCTTTCCCAATAGAACTGTGGGTGTCTCTACACCCTAAGGACTGAAGCAAATCACAAAGGTAGCTCATCACCACATTCTCCAGAGTGACTAGGGCCAGCAATAAATGGATGGCACTAACATCCCATGAATGAACAAAATAAAATGATGCCCATGCTCCATGAGAAATTCAAATATTTGTATCCACTTGATAGTTTACAATAAATGGCATCAGAAAAAAAGCTATCAGAAGATTTAATTGAGTTTTTTTTCTTAAAATGGGCAGCAAATATGTTATAACAATCAATATGTATTTGGTTTACCTTAGAACGAGATCTAAATATTTTGAAGCATCCTGCTGTTATACATTTAATTGGTTTTGAGGTGGTTGCAAAATGAATGATATGCAAGAATGAACCAGCTGTATTGAAATTTATTAGCTTGTCTGAAGCAGGAATTATATACAAGCTGATTAGAAATGTAAAGTTTCTTGACAAACAATATTTTTGTCAGAATTCAATTGCATATGTTCATCTATTTCTAATCATTACTATATAACTTGGATGTCAAGGGGATACCAACAATCTAGATGTTATCTTTAGAAGTTAGAAATTTCTTTTGTTTTTAATGGGACTTGGTTGTGAAACTAATAGCGAGAGTTTGGAAAAATAAAATATTAGAAAGCTTTATTATACTCAATATGATAGTTTGTCTGGTCAGTTTATGCTTTTATGACTTCTAACAGTCATATTGACACATTTCAGAATGTTAAGTTTTCTTTTATCCTTCATATATTCAACATGAGTATTATCAACAATATTTTGGTGATTTATGATCATCTCACAATTTATTTTTCATATTTTTGCTTATTAATTTGTTTTTCACCATTGTTTTTACATATCACAAGAACTTGTACTCTTCCTGAGCAACTGGAAGGCCTTTTGTTCCCACAAATGACTTTTTAAGGATGTAAGCCTGCTATAGATACCTCCTCTGGTTCGCCAATATCACCTATCTAAACATCTTCCTTCTCTATGAGTAAATTCATACTGCTCTATAATAACTTGTCTGGTAATAGAATGGAGGGAAATGATAATAGCGTCCCATTTCGATCTGAACCACATTCCCTATACTGAAAGCAAATTTCCAAACTCCCTTTTCCTGTCCTCATCCTCTTCATAATCTTTTACTGATTGCCCTTCCCACCACCATTCCAACCAACATTGCACCTTTCACTCCTTACCTGCCTTCATTACTCTCTCTAATCATCTATATAGTAGTTCTAACTAAATTTTAAGCTTCAGAATGTTTTATTAATTTCTTTATCATTGCTTTCTTATCATTATTTTGTCTCATTATTTCCTACCCTGGATCTGTAATCTTGCATCAAATCAAAGGTCAAATTGCTTTTGCAAGGTTGCACTTTCTATTTCTTCACATTCAGAGCAAGAAAAGTCCTTGAAATCTAAACCAGAGCAGGAATTCCACTTTCCATTTTACCCATGCCCATCAATAATGTCGAAATGGCATGTAGACACCTTTTTTTAAAATTAGTGCTATGTGTCAGACACTCTCTCACTAAGAGCTCATGTCATCTCAGTCTAAAGTCTCTTCTTTCTGATGACTGTAAAGGTCTTAAGTGAGGATAGATGTGGTTTTGCTTCAGTTCCTTTTGGCATGGGACAAGAGTGTAAAACAGACCATAATTGACAGTTTACCTCAGAGGAACTGTAAGAATAGTGTGAAAAATGGAAAAGTCACACTGCTACAGCAGCGTTTTACTTTGCATCAAACCATGATCTCAGCTTTAATGATAACACAGGGTGAGGAAAAAGAACGTGTCCCAAATTTCAGAATTATATATCAATTATCTCTCACATACCAGGATATTGCCATATCACATTGAACTCACTCTTACTGCTATAGCAATTTTGAGTGAATTACAAAGACCAAAAGTAGTTTAACAGAACAGTGAGAATTTATTTTTTATTCTTGCACTTTGGTTGATATTAGAAACGCTTTCTGAAATGGAGAAGAGGATGATATTTTCAGAGGCAATTAGAAGTTAACCTGGTTGTGTGGGTTTGAAATCACCTCCTAGTCAGCTGGGTTCTTCCAACAATTCAGTTCTTTTCATAGACATGTTGTTTTGGTGTGAGAACAGAAATGTTGACCTACCGAATTCAATGTCTTGATATTCTACTGAAGCATTTGAACATACTGGTGCTGATGTTACTTTCAGCGTAGATAGAAAGCTAATTGTTGCAGAATACATGGAACATGCAATTTTCACTTTTAAAGCAAGTCATTGAAATGAAAATTGGGCCTGGTGATTTAATCTATAATCACTATGCTAAAAGCTATGTATGTGCCCCGTTACCTCCGGGTTGCTAGTTCATTACCAGGAACCGTACATTTTGTCATTATGTGCCTTCATTTTACGTGCACTCACATTTCCAATATTATAGAAGGCATGAACAAGATGGGTGGAATGCCCCCTCTTCTGCACCGTATCAATTCTATTGTCTTTTCCTATGTTTCTAAGGTGATTACCTTAGAGCAGAGAAGGCTGTGGGGGGGACCTGTTTGAGGTGTACAGCATTCTACGGGACATAGATAGTGAGTAGTCAATAACCAGGAGGTCCAGTTTAAGTTAAGAATTAGAAGGCTTAAAGGAGATTTGAGGGTATTTTTTTCACCTAGTGGATGGTGGGTATCTGGGAGTTTCTGCCCAAAAGGCCTAAAAGAAGGCCACCTCTGTCAGATTACTGTTCATAGACTTCAGTTCTGCATTTAACACTATCATTGCTCAGCACCTGATTAGAAAGCTGAGTCTGCTGGGCTGAAATACTTCCCTTTGTAACTGGATCCTGGACTTCCTGACTGGGAAACCTCAGTCAGTCCGGATTGGGAACAGCATCTCCAACACCATCAACTGAGCATGGGTCCCCAGCCCAGGTCTATGTGCTCAGTCCACTGCTGTTCACCCTGCTGACACACAACTGTACAGCGATGCATAGGTCGAATCACGTCATCAAGTTCGCTGATGAAACAACTGTAATGGATCTCATTAGCAGGAATGACGAGTCAGCATACAAAGAGGAGGATAATGGACTGGTGCAGAGCCAACAACCTGTCTTTGAACATGGACAAAATGAAAGAGATGATTGTTGACTTCAGAAGGGCACAGAGTGACCACTCTCCACTGAACATCAATGGCTCCCCCATTGAGTTCGTGAAGAGCACCAAATTTCTTGGCGTCCATCTGGCAGAGAATCTCACCTGGTCCCTCAACACTAGCTTCATAGCCAGAAAAGCTCAGCAGTGTCTCTGCATTCTGCACAGGCAAAGCACACACCTCCCACACCCCATCCTCATAACATACTACAGAGGATTCATTGAGAGTACCTTGAGGTGCTGCATCACTGCTTGGTTCGGGAATTGCACTATCTCAGATCGTAAGACTCTACAACAGATAGTGAGGACAGCTGAGATGATTATCGAGGTCTATCTCCCATCCATTACGGATATTTGCAACACACACTGAATTCAAAAGGGTAAGAGCATTGTGGAAGAGCCCACACACTCCTCACTCAAACTCTTCTCTCTCCTGCCATCAGGCAGAAGATAACGGAGCATTCAGTCTCACACGGCCAGATTGTGCAACAGTTTCTTCCCCCAAACCATCAGGCTCCTTAGAACTGTATGATTGGACTCTTTTCCAGCTGAAATTTTTTGCATGACTTTGAATTGCTACTAGAACAATGTCTATTTATTCTCATTCTTTTATTACACTGCAACTTGTGTGTTTGGCACTTCTTATGCACTTTATGCCGCCCTGTCTATGATTGTGTAGTTTGTGCTGTCCATGTAGCACCTTGGTCCTGGAGGAACGCTGTCTCATTTTTTACTCATGATGTGAAGGTGCTGGTGTTGGACTGAGGTGTACAAAGTTAAAAATCACACAGCACCAGGTTATAGTCCAATAGGTTTATTTGGAAGCACTAGCTTTCAGATCGCTGCTCCTTTTTTACTGTATCAGTTGTATATAGTAGAAATGACAAATGAAATCTACTGTTCTCTCTGTACTACTCCAAAGGGTACAAGAGAGCAGGAAACCGCAAGACATTTAAGAAGTATTTAGGTGAGCACTTAAAACATTATACATAAAAGAAGAAGTGTTGGAAAATGGATTAGAATAGATAGATGTTTGTTGACTTGCATGAACATGATGGGTCGATGGACCACAAAAACACTGTGACTCTCGAACATACTGCTTAATGCAACATCAGCCCACATCAATGGCTCCCCCGTGGAGATCATGAAGAGCACCATATTTCTTGGCGTCCAACTGGTGGAGAACCTCACCTGGTCCCTCAACACCAGCTCCATAGCCAATAAAGCCCAGCAGTGTCTCTACTTTCTGCACAGGCTGAGGAAAGCCCACCTCCACCCCCATCCCCCACCCTCACCACATACTACAGAGGGTTCATTGAGAGTACCCTGAGCTGCTGCATCACTGCTTGTTTTGGGAATTGCACTGTCTCGGATTGTAAGACCTGATAACGGATAGTGAGGACAGCGGGATCATTGAGGTCTCTCTCCCATCCATTACAGACATTTACACCACATGCTGCATCCGAAAGGCTAAGAGCATTGTGGAAGAGCCCAAATACCCTCACTCAAACTCTTCTCTCTCCTGCCATCAGGCAGAGGATAACAGAGCATTTGGTCTCTCACAGTCAGACCATACAACAGATCGACTGATTCATTCCAAGTTGCATGAGTTCCAATAATTAACAGCAGAGTTGGTAACAGAAACAGTACTGTGGTTGTTATCATAAAAAGAGAAATGTTTCAAAACATTTTGGTTCAAAATTTGTTATAAATCATTTTTGGGTACCTAAATGACAGTGTATATTCATCCAAGTTGGTATATACCAAGATGCAATGCTAAATAGAATTATACTCACTAAGCTATTTCCATGTTTATCTGATGAAATGATACTCATTGATTTGAAGACAAGTTCATTTAGCATTTCTGACTCCACAGATGATGCCAACAATCATGTGTCACAAAGATTATCGAATGCCAGGATCTTACCTCAGTGTCTGTAGAAACCAATGGTTAACACCCAAGTCATAGCATAACATATCCAATTTCAATTTCAGGCCAGTAATTAAGGGGATTTTTGGAAGAAATTGGTATTGTCTGAAAGATTGCTCTTCAAAAGAAAGCTAAGTAAATAAGATATATAGCCTGCTAATCTGTTAAATATAAAGGATTCAATAATATAAAGCAAATAGGAGCAGATTCCCCTACTGGATTCCTTCCTTAAGTCCTTAATTCCTTGAAAAATATCAAATTAACTCATGATTATTGAAGTGAATATTGAATTGAATTAGCTTTCTTGTCACGTACTAACATGAGTGCAGAAAAAATTTTACAAAGTCACCACTTGTTGTGTCATCTTAGGTAAAAGGTACCTAGGGGTACAGGATCTTATGAATAATTTTGAAAAAAAAAATAAAAAAGTTTAACATTAAAGTCCTTCAAGCTGACCACACCAGGTCACACCACCAGACAGAAACGGGTCTCAACTCCAATTCACGTCAAACTCAATTTGTAGCTGCTTGTTGTCATCAACACCTTGATCTGATTGTTCTCATGCCGCCTTGGTCTCACTATTCTCACCGTCACCTTGGTCTCACTGTTCTCACCTTCGCCTTGGTCTGACTGTTGTCACCGTCGATTCAGTCTGACTGTTCTCACCATCACCTTAGTCTGACTGTTCTCACCATCACCTTAGTCTGACTGGTCTCACCATCACCTTAGTCTGACTGTTCTCACCATCACCTTGGTCTCACTGTTCTCACCACCACCTCAGTCTGAATGTTTTCACCGCCACCTCGATCTGACTGGTCGCACCGCTGCCTCGGTCTTACTGTTCTCACCGCTGCCTCGGTCTTACTGTTCTCACCGCTGCCTCAGTCTGACTGTTCTCAGCGCTGTCTCAGCCTGACTGTTGTCACCGCCACCTCCATCTGACTGCTCACACCGCCACCTCAGTCAAACTGTTCTCACCATAGCCTCGGTCTGACTGCTCATACAGCCGCCTTGGTCTGACTATTCTCACCATCACTTCAGTCTGACTGTCTGCACTGCCGCCTTGGTCTGACTTTCTTCACTATTGCCCCGATCTGCTTGTTCTCACCATTGCCCTGGTTTGCCTGTTCTCACTGTCACCCCGGTCTGGCTGTCCTCACAGCCACCTCACTCCGACTTTCCCACTTATGCTTTGTCTGACTGTTCTCACTGCTGCCTCAGTTTGACTGTTCTCACTGCTGCCCTGTCTGACTGTTCTCACTGCTGCCTCGATCTGACTATTCTCACTGCTGCCTCAGTCTGACTGTTCTCACTGCTGCCTCGATCTGACTATTCTCACTGCAGCCTCAGTCTGACTGTTCTCACTACTGCCCTGTCTGACTGTTCTCACTGCTGCCTCGATCTGACTATTCTCACTGCAGCCTCAGTCTGACTGTTCTCACTACTGCCCTGTCTGACTGTTCTCACTGCTGCCTCGATCTGACTATTCTCACTGCAGCCTCAGTCTGACTGTTCTCACTACTGCCCTGTCTGACTGTTCTCACTGCTGCCTCGATCTGACTATTCTCACTGCAGCCTCAGTCTGACTGTTCTCATTGCCACCTCAGCCTGACTGTTCTCATCACTGCCTCAGTCCGACTGTTCCCACTGCTGCCTCAGTCTGACAGTTCTCACTGCAACCCCAGTCTGACTGTTCTGCCACCTCTGTCTGACTGTTCTCACTGCTGCCCCAATCTGACTGTTCTCACTACCACCTCTGTCTGATTGTTCCCAATGCTGCCTCTGTCTGACTGTTCTCACTTCCACCATGGTCTGACAGTTCCCATCACCGCTTCTGTCTGACAGTTCTCACTGCTACCTCTGCCTGACTGTTCTCACTGCTGCCCCATTCTGACTGTTCTCACTGCTGCCCCAATCTGACTGTTCTCACTACTGTGTCTGTCTGATTGTTCCCAATGCTGCCTCTGTCTGACTGTTCTCACTTCCACCTTGGTCTGACTGTTCCCATCACCGCTTCTGTCTGACTGTTCTCACCAGCGCCTCAGCCTGACTGCTCTCGCTGCCACCTCAATCTGACTGTTCTCACTATCGCCTCAATCTGACTGTTCTCACTGCTGCCTCAGTCTGACTGTTCTCACCGCTGCCGGAGATGCTAGGAGACCTCACCCTCTGTCACATTGGGCTCGCTTGCTCTGCAATTACTTGACTCCAATGTGCAGAGCTCACTCTCGTCTGCGTTGATTTCCTCTGCGCAGCATAAGCTTGCTCTTCACAGAAAGTAAGGAGATTAAAGTAAGAATAAAAAGAACAGTGAGAGAAGAGAAAAAAAAGTGAAAGCAGGCAGAGCAGAAAACCTCTGGGCAGGAGACTGCATGCTGTGCTGCTACTCCACCGCCATCTTTAGTGTTGCTGCAAGCAATTGGAATGTTTCAGATGACAAACATGAAGAAACTAAAAATATTAATTGCATCATAAACAATGTCTCCGGAAGAAGCGCTGTGCAAGCTGTGCATAATTTGGCATCATTAATTTAAACCAGGTGCATGGCTACAGAAAAAGTATATTGAGGGATAATGAACTTAAACAATCTACTTGTGTACTCTCAACAAAACAAAACAAGTAGAGGGTATATTGATCATACAGAGAAATTGTTACCTATGCCCTACTTTTTGTAAATCTTTGTCAACCCATTTTTAGAGGAGTAGAAATCCCCAAGGTTATGCTAAATTCAAACAGTTCATTAGTGTTTGTGAGCAATATTGAGTCTGAATCTTATAAAAAATTGGGACACAGTAATTTAACATGAGTAGAGAGCCCCATTAACTAAATGTGAAAGTTCCAGAAAATAATGGAAAGAAGTGTGTCATGCCATTCATTCTGTTGTGTTAATTTTTGGGGGGAGACATTAGCATCAACCATCCCGCCTTGGCTGGTTAAAGTTCATTCTCATCATTCAGTCCGGAATTACATTTACAGAGTTGCTTAGTTTGTGAGAGTTATACCCACTTTTATGGGGGACCTTTTAAACTGAAAGAGAATAGCAAGGGTGAGTTGGTTGATATGATTTGCAGTTCTCACATGATTCTTAACCTGAGATGTCACAATGGCCTTTTAAAACTTGGAGTCTCCACTTCAGCTGTCTCAAATTCATCTGCTTCTTTCCTAAATCTTTTAATCTAGACTTTTCTTTTCTTTCCAGTGTTACCACTTAGGGCCTTGTGAAACTGTCCATCCTCCTCACAAAAGAAGGAGTTAACTACCTCTGTTAAGATTCAATAAGAAAATCCATCTTTCGGGAGCGCTTGTTATTAAAACTAAGGCAACAATAGTCTTTATTTTTTGTGGCTTTTCATTCTTGTGGTTAGGCACAGGGGACCAATGTAATAACAGACATTTAACTTGTGAATATGATCTTTCCAACAGGAGGCGAAATTTCATTAAATAAAACATTCTCTGGATAGCAAAAAGATAGGTTCATCAATTTATACAGTATTTTTGCTTGCATCATGCGACCTCAGTCATGAGCTACCTGCACTGAAGTATCAACTGAGGATCATGTCACTTTAATCAACAGGCAGTGATACCACAAAATGTCTATAATTTTCAGAAGTTCAATCCTGTGTATTATGATGATTCATTGTGATAGAGTTCACAATAACTTGGTTCTTTGTCATTCCATAGCAAGTTGCTTATTCAGCAAGGAAGAGAAAGAATTGATTGAATCCTGGCAGAGATGGCTTATCCACTGAAGCCATAGCTCATGAAATAGTGTCTAATGGCGTCATAAAATGGTGTCTAATAATGGTGTCATAAAATGGTGTCTAATGGTGTCATAAAATGGTGTCTAAGGGTGTCATAAAATGGTGTCTATTGGTGTCATAAAATGGTGTCTAATTATCATGATGCCACATAGAAAAGGCCCAAATGCATCAACAGAGTGGTAAAATAAGTGGTGGAGACAATTAATCATATACACTTCTGGTGCCTGGACAGGTTTGGAAGCATCTGTCACACTGCTTCAAATAAAATGGCAAAGATTATAGTTGATCCACTATACATTGCAAAATTTCACTCCAAAGGAATGGATTACTTTGGGCTTCAATAGACAAATCACCTGTGGAATCGGGAAAACTGAACCTGCATATCTATTATGGTGGAATCCCTCAGAAAGGCACGATGCTGAAGCCAGAAATTGAATAATGGCTCAGAACATTGATAATTTCTGCAACCTGCCATCCCATACCCATCAGTAACCTCTTCCTTCAGAACCCAACACTCAGCCCCTCGCTAATACTCCACCAGAAGAATGCAGAGGAATTGGAAAATTTTGCTCTGGAATGCCAGGCAGGATTATAATTGGAACAACTGAGCTACTTTAAAGGAAATGTTGGGAGATCTATGGAGCAAGAGCGGATGTGGAAAAATAATTGGATAGTTTGTTTAAATAACCAGTACGGGCATAATGGGTCAAACAACTTTCTTTTGTGCTACTAGATTTGTTGATTTTATTTATTCAGTGAACTGTGATTTGTATTTTAACACTCTAAAATACAAAGGCAGTCAGAAAGAAAACTACATCAAATAACTATTGTGAAGTTAGATTTACCAGTCCTTAGGACTGCATTAGTACATGGACTCTACTGCGACATGGGAGGGCTCCTGCTGAAATATAATTGAATAAATTGAGAACTGTCCTGAAGAAAATATTATTAGCTGATAGTTGCTTATGCTTCTTCTGCAACCCAAGGCAAAGTCCTCGTCCTTTCATCTGGCTGATCTCCCTGTTCTGCGTTGCATAAAGAATCAGCAGGAAGCCCACATAAAGAACCACAATCTCTTTCATCACTGCAATCAAAAGGATTGTTTCAAAAATTAACACATGCTTATTAAAAAAATACCTTTCTCAAGAGGGGAAGTGAGTTCCAAATGATCAACTCAGAAACAAAAAAACACTCCTTTACTAATTCTTCAGGACTAAATTAGAAACAAATCAAAGTACAAAATGACAGTTTTGTACACATTTTTAGATTTTAAATGAAAGCGTACCAGCTGTTAGAGGATTTGTTTTAATTGCACAGAGCATCATTGATCGGGTCTCATTTCATCAAAAATGGATCAGAAAAGGTATTCTGCATAAAAGATGTGGTGAATATTTTAAACATACTTTTTAAAAATTGTTATTCATGAATTTGAAAACGTGGGATGCATTGTTCTTGAATTAATTGCATTTGATTAATACATTGCCAGATAGTTCAAAGAAGACAATAATCACATCAGTTTATTTGATTTTCATGAGGCTGCATCTATTTGTTTGCCTATGTATAAGATGTGCTTCTAAGTTATTAAAAACTAAATAACACCTTTTTTTGTCAATGTCTCACAATGCACTTTATTTAAACACAGTTTTGTTTATACAGTAATTTAATATATTATTATAGAATAACATTATAGAGTCTATTTCTCTCAAATTGCAGCAATGTAGGAATATGAGAAAAGGAATAAAATATGGAAAAAGTATGGCTGTTCAGCCCATCAAGACTGTTTGGTATTTAATTAGAGTGTGGTTTTGTTTTAAAATCCCTTGATACTGATACTTAACAAAAAATCTATCAATTTCACTCTACAAAGCTCCAATTGACCAAGAATCCGCAACCTTTATCAGTTAGTAATCACAGGTTTCTACTACTTCTGTCTGAAAATGTGCTTTGGTCAGACGTTCTCCTATAAACTGCCCAGTTCTTGTGTTAAGGTTATAACCACTTTGTCTTGATATCTTCATAAGATGAAATAGGCACCTTGAATCTACACTATAAGATTTTAATTATCCTGATCTTGCTATTCCTCAATCTTCTATATATTCAAGGGAATATTAGGGAAGTTTATGTAAGCTGGACTCATAATTTAACCCTTTCAACCTTGGTATCATTGTGCAATTATTGTAACAAAATAATTACTTTTTAGTACATGTGCACATCAGGTTCATGTGGGCAATATCTAAGAAATCATGTGGCACATAGCCTTAATTTGGTGATACTAGTTCAGGCCTTATATTGAAAACAATAGTAAAGTCAACAGCATTGGAAGAATTCGGACAGCAACATCCGAAGATGTCCGATTAAATGAGAAGATCAAGAAGTTAAGGTTAAAACTTTCTGCTCATACACGCAACACTAAAATCAATTTATGTACATGATGTTGTGTACCTCCCCATTAGTTACACACTAAACATAACAGAAAATGTTGGGGGCTGTTGCATTAAGGCGTAAGGGATTTTGTTTTAATAGGATGATTATTCAAAATATTGCCAAACCAAACTCTATGGTACTGAAAAACTCATTTGAGAGATTTATTGTTTCAAAATTTAATTAGTTGTAGAGATTCTGAAAAAAGAACTTGCTTTTACATTTTCTGCCTGCCTTTTGAATCTTTTTAAAAATCCACCTTTTATTAGGAATCTTCAATTTGTTTTCGGTATACTATTCAATCTAATTTCAAATGCCTGTTTTTAAACTTGCAGTTTTAGAGTCTGCAAACTTCAATGAGGATTCATCAATCTGATTGGTAGAGAAATCATTTTGTTTCTTTTCCCTCCCATGCCGCTGTTGGAGTCCAAAACTGGTGATGGCTCGGTCACAAACATTTAGTTCTATCAAACACTGGTACTGGCATACAGAAACAAAAACCTCACAAATATTCGCTGAAATAATTCTAATCACTTCTGGCATGACCCATTTGGCAGTCTCTGACTACAAATATACAAGCACAGACATATCATGCTATGCTTGCACTGAGTTGGCAATTTAGATAAATGTGAGATGTTGCATTTTGGAAAGGCAAATCAGGGCAGGACCTATACACTTAGATTAGATTAGATTAGATTCCCTACAGTGTGTAAACAGGCCCTTTGGCCCAACCAGTCCACACCGAGCCTCCGAAGAGTAACCCACCCAGATCCAATTCCCTCTCACTAATGCACCTAACACTATGGGCAATTTAGCATGGCCAATTCACCTGCCCTGCACATCTTTGTGACTGTGGGAGGAAACACATGCAGACACGGGGAGAATGTGTAAACTCCACACACACAGTCACCCAAGGCTGGAACTGAACCTGGGACCCTAGTGCTGTGAGGCAGCAGTGCTAACCACTGAGCCACCATGTTGTCCCTCTTAATGGTAGTGTCTTGTGGCAGTTTGCTGAACAAAGAGTCCTTAGGGCACAGGTTCATAGTTCCTTGGAAGTGGAATCACATACAGAGAAGATAGTGAAGAAGGCATTTGGTACACTTGCTTTTATTGGTCAGTGCACTGAATATAGAAGTTGGGAGGTCACGTTATGGCTATACAGGACATCGATTTGGCCACTTTCCTAATACTGCATTCAATTCTTGTCTCCCTGCTATAAGAAAGATGTTGTTAAGCTTGAAATTATGCTGATAGGGTGAATAGCCAAAGACTATTTCCCAGGGTAGGGGAGTCCAAAATTAGAGGGCATAGGTTTAAGGTGAGAAGAGAAAGATATAAAAGGGATCTAAGGGGCAACTTTTTTCATGCAGAGGGTGGCGTATGTATGGAATGAGCTGACAGAAGAAGTGTTGGAGGCTGGTACAATTACAGCATACTCAGCATTTGGATGGATACATGAATAGGAAGGATTTAGAGGGATATCAGCCAAATGATGGCAAATGGGGCTAGATCAGTTTAGGATATCTAGTTGCCATGAATGTGTTGGACCAAAGGGTCTGTTTTTGTACTGTGCAACTTTATGAATCTACAGTGAATCAAAAAGCATCTAAATTTGATTTGATGCACATATAGCCATTTTGGATCTCGCAGGTCTTGTTAATGCCCCCTCTTGACCACAACCATTCACATATGCATTCAACTGCATAAGGGTTGGTCGTATTTCAGAAAGGCATTATAATCTTCAAGACAGCTAAGTGACATCGCAAATTTGATGCTCTGATATAAAGTATCTTCACTTTGCACCCTGCACATTCAGACTGTTAGCCATTCAGATTTCCAGTCAACTATGTACATGATGTAATGGTATAACAAGTAACCATATAACCCAGACTATTTGCAAGCATCAGTTGTCATATCAGTGTGCATAGTTAGTTGTTAATAAATAGAAACCTCTTTCAATAACTATCTGAATCTCCCTAGTATGTTTTACATGGATAACAAATAGGATACTGCATCACATCATGCTGACAACAATTGGACACGACAATCCAATTACAGCTATTTGGTACCAGAGACTAAGAGGTGATGGCAGCAGGGGCAATGTACAAATTTATTTCCCAAAAGTCATCTGTTTAAGTTCAAAATTGAAATTCATATTTAACACTCAAGACTGAAGGGTACAAAATGTACAAATTCCTGTTGACTTTACTGTTAGAACAGTGGACTCATTTTCTCCATTTCACACCATAAGTTTTATCTCTATTGTTCCTTTACCATCATTAGTGCTGTCTTTGTCTTTTGCTCTGGACACTCTCAAATCTTTTCCACTCACTCTTCCACACCCTTTGTTTACAGCATAAAAAAAACATGCCCAACCACTTTTAGTTTAGAAAAAGAGTCATACTGGCCTCCAAACATTTAACTCTGTTTCTCTCTCCACAGATGCTGCCAGACCTGCTGAGTGTTTCCCACCCATTCTGTTTTTATTACCTGAAGGGGAAAGGTGAAGTCAACATAGTCGTCCCAGACATAAGGGTACTTTCTCATTGGAGAGAGTTGATTGGTAGTGGTTTGAATTGAGGGTCGCCACACCTCAGGTGAAGGAACAGGTTGAGAAGGAAAATTATCCATAATAATCTCTGCCAGCATGGGAATTGAATCCACATTGTTGGCAGCAATCTGCATTGAGGACTTGCTGTCCAGCCAACTGAGCTAATTGATCCTCACCTGAAGGTGTACAACCTGTCTTGTGAAAAAACAAACATAACAGAGGAACAGTTACGAGAACAGTTTCTCTCTCAACAAAAAGGAAAGCCAAGGTGTGTCTGATTTCAAAAGTGTCAGTTTCCAAGAGGCCCAGAACAGCTTTGATATGGAAAGAATTAATCGTAGAATGACGTACGACCCAAACGATTAGAAAAAATATATTCTGCATATCACTAATACTGTGCATAGTTGTCAGTCAATTCTGTGATTTTATATTCTTCAGAAATGCTGAAGAAACAGGAAAATGGTGCACATGGCATTACATTGATACTTTTAGTGGTATGCACACCACGCATAGGCATGGACCAGCTTTTTATTTTTGAAAAAATGGCATGAAACAAATAAAACTAACAACGTCTAAAGGGGCAGCAAGGAAACAAAAAGGCAGAAGGCAACTAAATGGCTAAATTGCATTGCAGTACAGACCCTTTGTACACTAGCAATTTTTAATGAGCACAAAGCTGCATAGTAAAAATAGAAAACAAATATTTGACCATGGATTGGCACTGTAGTGATTGTAATGAGGTCAGCCAACTCATAGAAAAGGAGTTCCTTAATTGAGGCTGTTAATCTGCTCCAATCAGGGAGTACTGGCCGACAGATTTAAACAGGCTTGACTGTCCCTTGATGTGAAGGGCAGTGTTTGTCACTGGCCACCTGGGTGTTTTCCTATCTTCCTGGTGGTGGAAATTGAATAAACATTTGTGCACTTTGTGTCTCACACCTGCACACACACACCATGGGTGCTGGGGAAAAAAAAATAAGCACTAAAAAAAAAAAAATATATATAAACAAGAGATTAGATGCCCTTTGATGTGAAGGGCAGTGTTTGTCACTGGTCACCCGGGTGTTTTCCTATCTTCCTGGTGGTGGAAATTGAATAAACATTTGTGCACTTTGTGTCTCCCACCTGCACACACACACCATGGGTGCTGGGGAAAAAAAAAAGAAAAAAAAAAAAAATTAAACAGGCTTGACTGTCCCTTGATGTGAAGGGCAGTGTTTGTCACTGGCCACCTGGGTGTTTTCCTATCTTCCTGGTGGTGGAAATTGAATAAAGATTCGTGCACTTTGTGTCTTCCACTGTGTCTCACACCTGCGCACACACACACCATGGGTGCTGGGGATAAAATAAGCACTACCGCACTTAGGTGGTAGTGTGGGGGTTAAAGGGGGAAAAAAAAAAAAAATAAACAGGAGATTTAGGGCCGACTGCCTGCCCCTCTTCCGCGGTTACGTTCGGGCCCGGGTGTCCTTGGAGAAGGAGCACGAAAGAAAAAAAAAGAAAAAAAAATTAAACAGGCTTGACTATCCCTTGATGTGAAGGGCAGTGTTTGTCACTGGCCACCTGGGTGTTTACCTATCTTCCTGGTGGTGGAAATTGAATAAAGATTGGTGCACTTTGTGTCTTTCACTGTGTCTCACACCTGCACACACACACACCATGGGTGCTGGGGATAAAATAAGCACTACCGCACCTAGGTGGTAGTGTGGGGGTTAAAATAAAAAATAAATAAATAAACAGAAGTAAGGTGTGTCAGGGCAGACTGAGAAAAAATAAATAAATAAACAGGGATGTTTTGATTTAGTCCCTACCAAAAGAAAAAAAAAATTAAACAGGCTTGGAGGGCAGGTCTGAAGACCTCCTCGTGGGTCTGCTCCTGGGCCTGGCCAAACTGGCCATTAACAGGTCCAGGCGGCGGGCCGTGGAGGGGGTCGTTAGGGCTGACTGCCTGCCCCTCTTCCGCGGTTATGTTAGAGCCCGGGTGTCCTTGGAGAAGGAGCACGCGGTGTCGACCAACACCCTGGAGTTGTTCAGGGAGAGTGGGCGCCGCAGGGAGTGGAGTGCATAATTTCTCCCTCCAATTCTATTTTGATTTAGTCCCTACCCTCCCCTTCACTGTTTTGATCACACAGCACTGTCCCTTGATGTGAAGGGCAGTGCTTGTCACTGGCCACCCGGGTATTTTCCTATCTTCCTGGTGGTGGAATTTGAATAAAGATTCGTGCACTTTGTGTCTTTCACTGTGTCTCACACCTGCACACACACACACCAAGAAAAAGAAAAAGAAAAAAAAAATTAAACAGGCTTGGGCCTACGGCCATACTAGTCTGAAAACGCCCGATCTCGTCTGATCTCGGAAGGTCAGGTGAATTGGCCATGCTAAATTGCCCGTAGTGTTAGGTAAGGGGTAAATGTAGGGGTATGGGTGGGTTTAAAAAAAAAGTTAAACAGGCTTGGAGGGCAGGTCTGAAGACCTCCTCGTGGGTCTGCTCCTGGGCCTGGCCAAACTGGCCATTAACAGGTCAAGACAGCGGGCCGTGGAGGGGGTCGTTAGGGCCGACTGCCTGCCCCTCTTCCGCGGTTATGTTAGAGCCCGGGTGTCCTTGGAGAAGGAGCACGCGGTGTCGACCAACACCCTGGAGTTGTTCAGGGAGAGGTGGGCGCCACAGGGAGTTGAGTGCATCATTTCTCCCTCCAATTCTATTTTGATTTAGTCCCTACCCTCCCCTTCACTGTTTTGATCACACAGCACTGTCCCTTGATGTGAAGGGCAGTGCTTGTCACTGGCCACCCGGGTGTTTTCCTATCTTCCTGGTGGTGGAAATTGAATAAAGATTCGTGCACTTTGTCTTTCACTGTGTCTCACACCTGCACACACACACCATGGGTTCTGGGGATAAAATAAGCACTACCGCACTTAGGTGGTAGTGTGGGGGTTAAAATAAAAAAAAAGGAAAAAAATATATATCTAAACAGGAGTGTTTATTTCTCCCTCCAAAAAAAAATAAAAGAAGGGAGCCCCCTTCACTGTTTTGATCACACAGCACTGCCCTTTAAAAAAAAGGGGGAGTTTTACACACAGCACTGTCCTTTGATATGAAGGGCAGTGTTTGTCACTGGCCACCCGGGTGTTTTCCTATCCTCCTGGTGGTGGAAATTGAATAAAGATTCGTGCACTTTGTGTCTTTCACTGTGTCTCAGACCTGCACACACACACCATGGGTGCTGGGGCAAAAATAAGCACTACCGCAATTAGGTGGTAGTGTGGGGGAAAAAAGAAAACAAAAATAAAGAAAAAAAAATTAAACAGGCTTGGAGGGCAGGTCCGAAGACCTCCTCGTGGGTCTGCTCCTGGGCCTGGCCAAACTGGCCATCAACAGGTCCAGGCAGCGGGCTGTGGAGGGGGTCGTTAGGGCCGACTGCCTGCCCCTCTTCCGCGGTTACGTTAGGGCCCGGGTGTCCTTGGAGAAGGAGCACGCGGTGTCCACCAACACCCTGGCGTTGTTCAGGGAGAGGTGGGCGCCGCAGGGAGTGGAGTGCATCATTTCTCCCTCCAACTCTATTTTGATTTAGTCCCTACCCTCCCCTACACTGTTTTTGATCACACAGCACTGCCCTTTGATGTGAAGGGCAGTGTTTGTCATTGGCCACTTAGGTGGTAGTGTGGGGGTAAGGGAAAAAAAAATTAAACAGGCTTGGGTGCTGAGGGTGGTTAGTGAAGCCGGAAGGTGGGTAGGCCATCCTGACCGCTGTCACCCCGGGCGGGTACTGGGGTGGGCTGTCCTAGAGGTGGTCGAAAGGTTTGTCAGGGCGGACCAATAACTGGAAGGGGCATGGGGTGGACCGAGAACCGGAAGGGGGGTAGAGGCGGGCTGCCTTAGAGTGGTCGGAAGGTGGGAGGGATGGGGGCTTGCTGGGTCTGTATTGTCTGCACTTTTGTATGTAACAGTACTGTCTAATGTACAACTGTCACTGCTGTTGTCTCTTTATATCTTTGTGAAACTGGGATTTGAGGTTTGTCCTCATGTCCCTGTAAACTGTTTGAATGGTAGGGTTTGGGGCTTGGCTTTGCTGCTCCTCTCCCTTGTAAAATTGCTGTCTCTTGTATGCAGCTGTAAATCTAACTGTTTGTTGTAAACTGTTTTTGTAATTTGTTTAATAAAATAATATTTAAACAGGCTTGACAAATATCCTGTTCACTCTGAGAACTGGTTCTGAGGGATCTGGGTCAGCGTCACGACCTCTCCACGTGGAACTAAATGATGACTTGGTGATGGGATACCGGCCTGTGTGGAGTTATTTTAAGCACTTCAGGGATATTCTACTAGATTTTCAGTTATTCAAAGAATCAAATTTTCACTTCCTAGATTAGCTGATGGTTAATAAAGTGAGTCCAACTTCTTACCCCTTTGAGAAAGATTGAAAAGTATAAAATATTCCAGTATGTATTCTGATGTCTGCAAAATTTCTGTATAAAACTTCTGTATAAAATCGGTTTCAGGTGCAAATCAACTTCAGGCCACACAGGTTTGAAAGGATGTCCTACCACTAACAATTAAGAAACAAATAAGAAACAATTGACTGATTCATAGGTACATATTATAACACAAAGTTATAGAATCTGATTTTACCAAAGCTAACATAACTGACATGCTTAGAGAACTGATTGTCACCCATACACCTATTAAATTTACATCAAAATTCTGTACAAGATTTGAACTGTCTCACACATCAAAAAAGTTCCAGAATTTTTTGGGGGGTATAACTTAAACTTATTGGCCTAATTCAAATGTGTTTTGTCATTTCCAGGCAACCCAGCGAATCTAGCTTTCGACCAAGTGTTACATTGTGACCTTATTCAGAACACTCGGTGTTATGTCAGGTAGTTCTGCTAGTTTTAATTCTCTTAAAGGTACAGTACACCCACATTTTCATATCACCTGCTCCCCATTCCCAAATCAAGTCTGCACTTGAATGCCAGTGGGAGGTCTGTTTGGCTGCTGTTAGTGTAGTAACTATGCTCACTGTTTCTTCTTCCTTTATCTCAAAATCTGGCCAATATCATTATCTTGTCATTGAAAATAAGAACCATTGTCTCACACATGTTCTCATGAAATTGAGAAGCCCTAAATGGATAAAACGTCTTTCTATCTATGAGCATCGAGAATGTTGTCATTGAGCAATGTTTGCAAAACCTCTACTTTATTATTAATATAATGGAGTTTTCTGGGAAAACTGGCTTGCATTTCTCACAATTTAAAATAATACTCATGAAAATTGCATAAAGGTTACATCAATAAAGACTAGCCATATACAAAATGTGTTCAATTTCCTGTTGGCTTTGTTTTGAACTCAGCAGTAATAATGCTGATCCAGAGTATACAAAATTCTTCCATTCTAATGAATTTGTCAACACAAGCATACACTGCATGAACTTCTTTCTATCTATGAGCATCGAGAATGTTGTCATTGAGCAATGTTTGCAAAACCTCTACTTTATTATTAATATAATGGAGTTTTCTGGACAAACTGGCTTGCATTTCTCACAATTTAAAATAATACTCATGAAAATTGCATAAAGGTAACATCAATAAAGACTAGCCATATACAAAATGTGTTCAATTTCCTGTTGGCTTTGTTTTGAACTCAGCAGTAATAATGCTGATCCAGAGTATACAAAATTCTTCCATTCTAATGAATTTGTCAACACAAGCATACACTGCATGAAGTTGCATTTCCTCCCTTACTGAAGTACTATTACACTAATGGCTATAAAATGGAAGCTTCAATTATACTTACATTTAGTTGAAAATTTGTTGCAATAAAAGCAATTTTTGAATGAACAGCCATGCATTATAAAAAGTACAAGACTGGAGGAAACCAAAAAAAATTAATTGCTTCCATACAGCATGCATATCTATTCTAACCCACCTACAAAATGATCAAACAGAAGTAGCTACCTGACTTGTACGTTTTCTACAATTAGATTTGAAGGAGTTCTTTAACGCACTCAAGTGAAATTGTACCTAAGCCCCAAGTGAAGTGACACCAATCTTCATGAATTTGGTCCAAATTGTATTGTATTTCCAAAGAAATAAAATGTTACAATGCAATATAAATAGTTAAGCTTGTTGGAATAGGAACATGGGAATATATAGAACTGAAAGAGAAGACTGAGATTCATCTGTCCATTCTAGAGGAATAGTCTCCACTGCTTATTAGCTAATTACTTAACCAAATATCGACCCAGTTCCCTCTTCAATTCACCATGCAGATAGTGTTCTAGGAGATTGATGCTTCTTAAAATATTTAAAATTCATTGCTTGACAAATTTGATTTTCTATTATCAGTTTTATTCTGTGCTTTCACTGTTTTCACAATGGTTTGCTGTAATGACAAATTATAATTTATTCTTATTTATTATGATTAATTATTGCTATATTTGGATTGATGTGATGAAATGCAGCTAAAAAGGCACAAATTTATTATTGTTAAATATGATCATTGTTACAGGCTTACACTAATGTACTTAATAGCACATACACAAGCAATAGACTGTGTTGAACTAGTTATGGGGGTGTAGGATTATAGTTTTCAGAGCTCTGAGGGACACTGATGAGATGCTCGACTGTGCTGCTAACAATATAATGTAAACATTTTGTAACCCTTACTATTTTATCATATTATTAAAGAGAGTCCAATTTATGAATGTCAGACTTATAAATGCTCACACTTATGGACACAATACCATACAGGAGTGTAATTTTAATGATCTAACACCGATACTTACAAATGGCTATTTTATATTGTTCTGCATTATGTTCTGACTTGCTTGCAAAATGAGTTGCAAATAGACTCAAGACAAAACTCATTCGCAACCAGAGACTGCCTGTAGAGCAATTTTGAAGAAGAATTCTAGTTTTCCCTTGTTTCATATAAAAGGGAGACTTGTCTTGTAATTTGGGAAGCCATTTTCTGTGACTCCTTCTTGTGCAACATTCCAGAAGATAGCAAGGCACAGAAATAACTATTTTTTGCTCAATAAAATATATTTTAGCAAATGAGCACTGAAAATTCAAATCTTATCCAAAATTAGATACTTGGTAAATTATCACTACATCATCCCTTAATAAGATATATAGGAGAAAGTGAGGACTGCAGATGCTGGAGATCAGCATCATAAGCCCTTCATCATTCTTGATAAAGGACTTATGCCCGAAACGTCAATTCTCCTGCTCCACTAATGTTGCCAGACCTGCTGTGCTTTTTCAGCACTACATTCTCAACCCTTAATAAGATATATGAAAATCTGAGCTATCTTCCCAAAGTGTTTGGAGCTGTGCTATATTTCGATCATCAAACAAACATTTAGAAAAATCTTTTTTGAAGAGGTAGCAGCTAACTTTAACTTTTGGAAAGCGAAGTTTTGCAGTGTGCATCGTTGATAGTGGAAAGCTTTGAACTGTTTATTCACATTAGTTTAGTTTTGTCATTTATATACGCATAATATTAGATACATACATTATATAGAGCTAGAACTCTTAATAAATTTCAGTATTTTTAGGAAAATCAAATGAGCAGCTTTGGTGACCTATGAATAATACGTATCAACTTCTCAATAGCGGGTTTCTATTTCCTATGTTTATGGGACACTAGGAAAGGGCAATCCAGCTTACAGCCCCAAAAAGTAGAGGAAAGTGGATAGTGGTGACTGTACCAGTCATGGAGTGTCCAGGTAAAAGTTTGGAAAAGTGCAGTGTCACAATGGTTAGCAATGCTCCATCGCAACACCAGGGACCTGGGTTTAATTCTAGCCTCAGGTGGCTGTCTAAGTGGGGTTTCATAGTGTCTGCATGGGTTTCATCCGAGTGTTCTGGCTTTCTACTACTGTCTAAATATGTGCAGGTTAGGTGGATTAGTCATGTAAAAAGAAAGATGTCTGTTGTGTTTAGGATGTCTAGGCTAGGTAGATTAGCCATGGTACGTGTGCGGAAATTATCGGGGAATGGTGTATGGGTGAGGTGCTCTTCCGTGTGGTCTCTGGATGTAAATATAGGTGGTAAAGTTTATAAGTTTGCAGATGGCACCAAAATTACATGTATGGTGGACAGCAAAGAAGGTTACCTCAGAGTACAATAGAATTTTGATCAGATGGGCCAGTGGACAGAGGAGTGGCAGATGGAGTTTAATTTAGATAAATGTGAGGTGCTGCATTTTGGAAAGGCAAATCAGGGCAGGACTTATACTCTTAGTGCTAAGGTCCTGGGGAGAGTTTCTAAACAAAGAGACCTTGATTCATAGTTCCTTGAAAGAGGATTTTCAATCAGATAGGATAGTGAAGACGGTGTTTAGTATGTTTTCCTTTATTGTTCAGAGTATTGAGTACAGGAGTTGGGACATCATGTTTGGCTGGACAAGGCATTGGTTAGGCCACTTTTGGAATATTGTGTGCAATTCTGGTCTCCCTCCTATAGGAAGGATGTTGCAAAACCTGAAAGGACTCAGGAAAGATTTACAAGGATGTTGCCAGGGTTGGAGGATTTGAGCTATAAGGAGAGGATGAATAGGCTGGGGCTGCTTTCCCTGGAGTGTCAGAGGCTGTGGGGTGATCTTATAGAGGTTTATAAAATCATGCGATTCATGAAAAGGGTAAATAGACAAGGTCTTTTCCCTCAGTATGGGAAGTCCAGAACTAGAGGGCATAGGTTTAGGGTGAGAGCGGAAAGATTTAAAATGGAACTAAGTGGCAATTTTTTCACACAGAGGGTGGTGTGTGTATGGAATGAGCTGCTAGAGGAAGTTGTGGAGGCTGATACAACTACAACATTTAAAAGGTATTGGAATGGGTATATGAATAGGGAGAGTTTAGAGGGATATGGACCAAATGGTGACAAATGAGACTAGATTAATTTAAGACATCTGGTCAGCATTGATGAGTTGGATCGCAGGGTCTGTTTCCGTGCGGTACATCCCTATGACTCGATGGGCTCCTTCTGGACTGTCGGGATTCTGATTCTAGTGAAATTTTGTCACTTTTTATTGGCCAGAATGGTTTGAAAAGTTGCATCTCTTTTTATTATATGTATTGTCAGAGAAATCAAACAATTAATAGAAAATTATCTGTTGGAAAAGTGGAAGATTCTCAAAGGAGTCAGCATTGTGCTGAGGGAAATTATGAATTAAGTTCCATGTATGAAACATTTATTCAGCCTGAATCTCTTCATATCACTCAAGATTTACTGAAGAAATATTTAGTAGAAAAGAACTACTAATTTCTTCTATTAAAATGCCACTAATGAAAGTTTGTTTGATGTTTCCCACTGTTCATAATTTTTTGCACTCACCATAAAAACTCTCATCTCGAACACATACTAAAATGATTTGCCTCTTTGCACTGTCAAATCCCTCTCTCGTGCATTAACAAAAATTGAGTGTGTTGATGTTGTGGCAGCAATATGGCATTGTTACACCAACCTAGCAAAGTATAGAGGGGGAACAGGCGGGGAATTTGGCATTCTGCCTGCCACTTTGAAGTAAATAATTGATGAATAATTAACTAGATAAAAGCTTGTTAACAACCTAATCATCTGAAAATTTTCATTGCTCACATCATTTTTTTGTTGCAGATGTACTGCAGATTTGAGCTTCAGCATGTGTCTGAGCGCACCAATGCTGCAAAAATACTAGCATATATCTGAAAATGTGGGACGCTGCTCACCAATATTCTGTCCACACAGCACCTTCTAACCTATGACTACTCCCATCTGGAAAGACGAAGATAGTAGGTGCTCGTGAACAGCACTAACTGAAAGATCCCCTCCAAGCCCCTCATTATCCTGACTTGGAAATATACCACTGTTTCTTGACTGTCACTGTGCATCACTAACAGCATTATGAGTATATCTACACCAAATGGACCCAATGGTTCAAGAAAGCAGCTCACCATCACCTTCTCCATGACAATTTATGATGACAATAAATGCTGGCCCAACCAACAAAACTCACATCTCATCAATGAATTGTAAAGACTTCTTCTCCTCAACAGTGAACAGCATTATCATTGTCTAATCCCCAACTTCATCATTAGGGGTTACCTTTGACAAGAACCTTAAATGGAGTAACCACATAAATGCAGTGACTGCAAGAGCAGGTTAGAGGCTACAGCAAAAATTGCCTCCAAAAGCCCTACAATCTTTCCAGTAGTTACAAACAAAAGCCAGTGTACATACTTTCCATGAGCCTGGATCAGTACAGCTCCAAAACTATTGCCATCAATCACCTTAAGAAGTTACTCTCTCTACCATCAACACATATTGGTAGCAGTGTGCGCTATTTAGAAGATGTGTTGAAATAACTTCTTCAACAGTATATTGCAAATCTACTAGCCCTATAAAGATGTGAATAACCAGCATATGTAAACTCCAAGTTCATAATTCCAGAGAAACTTCATACTTCTACAGAATTGTAAAAGTTAAATGCAAAACATACATCGAACACATCCTCCTCTGTTCCGACCTGCTTATAGATATCAGATAACTGAGAGGATGTAGCAAGGGAAATCTAAATTTTCCTGTCACCAGGAACATCTGCCACCTGTCAGAGTGTTATTTATAGCGACAATCCACTGGTAAGTCCCAGGACAGATAACGATTCCAACCACTTCTGGTAAATATTGGAGTAAAAATTGAATTAGCAAATCGTTTTTAAAAATCTGTAAATTATTCTGCAAGATTGAAGAGATACTTATTTATTGTTGTTTATCTCTTAGCATTGATTTTCCATGGAAATAAAAGCTAAAAAGAAAAGCCAGAGGAGAGGGAAGTGGTTCTGTGGGAAGGAAAGGTTTTCAAAATTAAATTTAAAGCTGCACCTGAGATTCTACCAGAGACTTTTCACACTTAGAATAGCTCAGAAATTGAGTGATTGCTCCAACTATTTGTTTCTACTGCTAAAGTACGATGGTCACTCGCTTGCAAGTTGTGGGTTACAGGCTTTGGAAAAGAATAACAAGATTTCACCATCACTGGTGACAAAGTTGTTATTTATCTAATAGAAGAAATTTTCAGATAATATCGATGATAAATAACACTTGACAGGTGGCACATGTTCATGATTTTTCTTGCTACATCCATTCAGTTTAGTTATCTGCTACCAGTAAGCAGGTGGGGATGTGATCATTGCATCTTACGCATTGGGCTTTTACAATTCAATGGGCATCAAGTATTAAACAGGTTTCCCTGGAATTATGAGTGTGTTTAGTGTTTACTTTCTTGTAAACTTAGACTTCCAAAGTAAATAGTTTTCACAAAACTTACATAGTCAACCAAAGATAAATATTACTAAAATGCTATTGATGTTCTTTGGCAATTTGTTCCTAATGTTAGACTTAAGGCAACTTTGCTAATATTCCACAATTTATTTAAAACCTTTTCAATTGGCATTTATTTTCATGTTCTCTTATTTTAACCTGCAGTCATTCAGGTCATTAATTAAACTTCTAATTACATTTCTTCAAATCATCAATCAATGCCACTCTGTTCTACTACCAATCTTCAAACCACTAACTAAATCATTTATCAAAGACCTGCTAGAGGATAGATGACAACTTATCTAAATAGATTTCCCAATAGTATGACATTTTCTTTGTATTTTCCACTTAGATTTTCCTGAACGAATATACATAGTGGTGTACTGTTTGAATTCAGTTCCATCCATTTTTAAGCCTGCCAAATTCACATATGTGATTCTGCTCCTTATTACAATGGATGCTATACTCTCACACTATTTTGTGGTTACATCATTACTTTTTTCTTGCATTGGCTACAAGTTAAATCATTTTTCATTTTAGTATATAGAATACATTGCTGTTTACAGCACTTGGTAATTTTCCACAATTTAGATAGATATTGAGCAATCATATGTATTTTAATTTAGTCTTTTATATACAGTTTATCAGTTTATTTTTCTGCTTTTGATGTTCCTGGTTGAGATGGAGATCCATCTTCCCATGAAGATGCACGTTTTTCCTTCTAGATCTCTTACAAAGATTGCAGGAAACTGATCATTTGTACTCACAATGATAAGACATTAGCGCAATATGCAATAAAGCATTTGCTGCAGCTCTTTGCAGACTTTGGACAACAACATTTATTTATTTATTTAACCAAGCACATTATTTAAAGGTGCAAGCTGACAAAATTGGCATTGATACAAAGAATGAGACATTGAATGTTATGGACTAGACCAGACCACTCAATACATTCTTAAGCACGCAGCCCTAGATCTAAACTTTGCAATTTGTTTTGGGAAGTGTACAGTGAAAATTATCCGGAGTAAGATAACTGTGTAGACTACAAGATTTTAAAACAGACAAAAAATTTATTCACTAAATTACACAATGGAACACAAAGAACAGAATAAAGAACCCCTACAGAACTCCATCTATCCAGCTGGACTTAATTATGCTGTTCTGAACACACACAACAGTCCCAATAACCAAACTCCCTTTAAAACCCAGAATAAATGGAACACATGCTTACCGATTGAAGTTGAAAGACTGAAAAGAGAGAGAGTTTCCATCCAGCTCCCTGTTGAACTTCCCAGTTCAAGACTGAACTAAAACAGCTCAGCTCAGCAAGAGAGCTGACCACTCCCTTCTCTTTATGCAGGTCATTGCTAAAGCATGACCACTTTGGCCTGAAGTCTCATCTGTTTACATATAAACAAAAGGCCTCTCAAAATCGTTTTAATCTCTGTACCAAACCAAACTGATCGGAGTCTAGCCCGATTTATTGCCCCTCTGAAAAAAATTATGGACAGAGTCTCCTTGAGCCAAAGAACAGCTTTTAGAGAAAAAAGGGGCTAGCTTTGTGACACGAGGAAGATGACCAAAATCTTGGTTGAAGTGTTAAACCAAATGTCAGAATATTGAAAGCAGTTTAAAAATAAGTTCTAATGACTTCTGAGGAAGGGTCACTGAACCTGAAACATTAACTCCAATTTCTCTCCACAGATGCTGCCAGACCTGTTGAAACTTTCCAGTAATTTCTATTTTTGTTCCTGATGAACAATCATCAAACTTGAAAAGCTTATCCAGTTTTGTCCTCACAGATACTGCCAGACCTGCTGAGATTCCCCAGCAATTTCAGCTGTGCCACCGTGCCGGTGGGCGGCACGGTGGCACAGTGGTTAGCACTGCTGCCTCACAGCGCCTGAGACCCGGGTTCAATTCCCGCCTCAGGCGACTGACTGTGTGGAGTTTGCACGTTCTCTCCGTGTCTGCGTGGGTTTCCTCCGGGTGCTCCGGTTTCCTCCCACAGTCCAAAGATGTGCAGGGTCAGGTGAATTGGCCATACTAAATTGCCCGTAGTGTTAGGTAAGGGGTAAATGTAGGGGTATGGGTGGGTTTCGCTTCAGCGGGTCGGTGTGGACTTGTTGGGCCGAAGGGCCTGTTTCCAGACTGTAATCTAATCTAATCTAATTTTGTCTCAGATCTCCCGCATCTGCAGTTGTTTTTTTTTAAAATTGAAGATAGGTGAGTTTTGCATCTGTTGAACTGTCCAAATTCAGTTTATTCAAAAACTCAGCTAGACATGGAATTCTGATGTAGCTTTAATGGCTAAAATGAATAATTTAAAATAAAGTGTTAAATGTGGTCACTGATGTAGGATGTCTTACAGGTAGTATACTGGATGCATTGAAGAGAGATTATCATGATTCCATCAGTGTACCATATCATGTGATCTATCGATATAAAGGTGTCAGTCTCCATTTTAACTTGAAGCATGGTACATGAAAGAAGCAAGCTGCTCTTGTAATGTGTGATGCATATGTGTTATAATATCATTTGTTTTTGAGTTTTGAGTTTTGAATTTGAATGAGCTGCATATGGGTTTTCTGCCTTCCTGAAAGAGTTGAATGAATAATGTGCAAATAATTCTATAGCCACAGTGATTTCTTTTAAAACTGACAGAGATATCTCCAAAAGGCCAAAAGCCCTTTGTTTTGTCTCCACGGATGCTGCCAGACCCATTTGGGTTTTGCCAGCAAATTCTGTTTTTGTTAGCCCCAAGTGGTCATTTTCTTTGGGAGAGTTTTTACCTTCACATTCACCATGAAATCGTGATGCTAGGGTGCATCAAAACTGTCCTGCAAAAAAAAAGCTACCCTGACTACATAATTTCACATTACATACTGTACAAGCTCATGGAAGGCACCAAAGCAGTCACTCTTGGTTCTTAAAAGTGTCCAGTCTACTTTGTTAAAAATCACACAACACCAGGTTATAGTCCAGCAGGTTTAATTGTCCACAACTACCTGATGCAGGAGCAGTGCTCGGACAGTGGTGGGTGGCACGGTGGCACAGTGGTTAGCACTGCTGCCTCACAGCGCCAGAGACCCGGGTTCAATTCCCGCCTCAGGCGACTGACTGTGTGGAGTTTGCACATTCTCCCCGTGTCTGCATGGGTTTCCTCCGGGTGCTCAGGTTTCCTCCCACACTCCAAAGATGTGCAGGTGAGGTGAATTGGCCATACTAAATTGCCCGTAGTGTTAGGTAAGGGGTAAATGTAGGGGTATGGGTGGGTTGCGCTTCGGCGGGTCGGTGTGGACTTGTTGGGCCGAAGGGCCTGTTTCCACACTGTAAAGTAATCTAAAGTAATCTAATCTAATCTAATAGCTAGCGCTTCCAAATAAACCTGTTGGACTATAACCTGATGTTATGTGATTTTTAACTTCGTACATCCAAGTCTAACACCGGCATCTCCAAATTCAGTCTACTTCAGGTTACTCAACCAGGATAAGATATCTCAGAAGCTTAAACAACTGGTGAAGTTAGCAATTTCAGACAGTTACTGTGCAATAGCAACATGAGAGTATTTACTAATAGAATGCTGCTGTCAAGCCACAAAATAACTTCTGCCTATCACACAAATGATTAATATTGCTTATGAGTTTCAATGCCAATGTAATGCTAAGTATGCAGGCTGAATATTCAGGGGATTGTATCAGATAGCATGTTAGTTCATTGCTCAGGACAATGTCCTGACTAAAAAGAGTTAACCGGCCTGATTTGAAGTTTAACATAGCCTGCCGTTAACTGTCAATCACCATTAATAGGTAAAAAAAAAATCACACAACAGCAGATTATAGTCCATTTATTTGGAAGCACTAGCTTTCGGGGCACTGCTCCTTCATCAGGTGGTTGTGGAGTATAAGATCAAAGGACTCAGAATTTATAGCAAAAGTTTACAGTGTGATGTAATTGAAATTACATACTGAGGAACCTCAATTATCCTAATATCAATTATCCAGTTTTGGATTATCCAAAGAAGATCTCAAGGTCTCTCAAAAACGTTACATCAAAGAGGTAAGTGTATTCACTTACCTATACTGAAGAATATGTGATAACATTGGCAAAATCAAAGAAACACAAGCACCTCAAGCATCAGCAACTGGATATTTTTTTAGGTAAGAATTATTCACCAGCCATTTGCCAACTAATTGTTTTACAGGGTATTCCTGTCACTTTACAGGGCCGTTCATGAAAAAAAAGGCTGAGAAAGAAAACACATGAGTGAGGCGGTACTTCTGCACTTCTATTGCGACACTGAGTTCCCAAAAACTGGCAAATGCTCTTGCAATTGTAAAAGCTGTTCAGGACCTTGTTTAGTGGTGGGAATTCATATTTATGTGATGGTAAGGATTTAGTCCTTCTCAGTTTAACCTGTAATTTGCAGAATGCAAAGATTAGTTTGTTTAAATACCAGACACATTAAAATTATAGATTTAAACAAATTCTCCTATGGAGCACAACGTTAGATCAGCATGGCTGCCCTTGCTTAAGGTAAAATTGATTACCCGAATAATCAATTATATGAATGAAATAGTGCCCACCCATCTCATTCGGATAATAGAGGTTCCTTTGTATTGAAAAAGACCTGGATTGTTTGTTAAGTCTCTCATCTTTTAGAATGAGCATGTTGGTTTCAGTTCTTTTATATGTAAATCCCAGAACTTTGTTAAAGTTACACTTTCAAGTGAACTTTAACAATAGGTGACATGTTGACCCAGATAATGCATTAAAGGTGTGAGATGCCTGTGTGAGGGTGTCTGTGCCCTAAAGTTCAGACTGATTCTAATCTAAAAAAACTATTTATAGACTGTTCCATGGATTCATGCAGTTTTTGAGTAAAATAAAATGTAATTCTGCAAGTACAAATTCATCCCACCTGGTGTTGTGTGATTTTTAACTTTGTGCACCCTAGTCCAACACCAGCACCTCCAAATCATGACTACCATTAGTAGGTGCATTCTTCATAGCAACACCTATACCAATCAAAGTTCTCTTTCCAACCAATTGGCATTCTCCTCTCATGCAGTATAAATGTTTTATTTTCAATTAAATTTGCATCTTGCAAAATGTCTTGATGTGAGCTTGGTGAAAGGCATCAAAAATCCTTCTTTTTAGCAGCACTTACAGTTGTAAGCTGTAATAATTATTTTGTGAGCCGAGAACAAGGAATCATTGAAATCTATAGCAACAATAAAGATTAATGATCAATATCATATTTGGAAGACAATGTCAATTTTTGGAAGCAAGTGCATCTCTTGTTTATAAAAACCAACTATATTTTGCTTCATCTATTGAGTTTGTGGTGCAACGTAAATCACATTATAATCTGAACTCCAAGAATGACCTAATGCTTTGATCTTTCTGCTCAGTTCATGCTGATCAATAAAAGCTAATGTTAAAAAAGGATGGAAGCCTTCATAGCATTCAATGAATCTCCATTCAACCATTTCTTGCTAATAAAGGCACAACTGAAAAGAAAATTACCCCTTATGCAGGGTTACGACATCATAAGATACTAAAGATGCCTAACATACATACCTTCATTCTTCTCGCTGCAGATAAAATTACATTTGCTCTCACAACGAATGTTGAAAAGTGAATAATATTTACAAATTTGTTAACGTATTTATAATAAAGTGTCAGTCATGCCACCTATGTGCCCTCTTATCAATTCTGTTAACTTTTTCTCAATGGAAACAATGGCCATTCAGCCCTTAGGGTCTGCTCACCATCCGATATGATCCTGGGCTGATCATTCAACCCAGTCCCCTCTCCATAACAACAACAAATACAGAGGTTGCTCGAATATCTCAGTAGGTCTGGCAGCATTTGTGGAGAAAGGTCCAAGTTAACATTTTGGGTCCAGTGATCCTTCTTTAGAACTGGAATCATCTCTATATCCTCTGATCCATTTGGTCCTAAGGAATGTATCCAACTCCTTCGTGAAAACATTCAAAGTTTTGGCCTCAGCTGATTTCTGTGGCAGAAGATTCCACCCTGACCCTAGCCCTAACTCGCTGCTGAAAACACTTCTCCTCATTTCAGTGTTAACTGGCCTATCCATTATCCTTAGACCATGACTCAAGTTCTGGACTTACTGGTTATCAGGAACATCCTTTCTGCACGTACTCACCCTAGTCTTGTTAGAATTTTACAGATCCCATGGAGATACTTTGTCATTCTTTGCGAATGTAGTGCAGTGAAGATAGTTGTAACTTATCCAATCTCTCAGGTTATGCTGAGGTGCTGTCCCAAAGTGTGCAGCTACTTTGGAGAGAAGCTGCCCCATAGAGTCGTCTTTTGGCTTTTGAGATTTGGTCAGGCGGCTCTGAAGATATTTGTGGCTTGGGGACCAAGAAATCGTTAGTGTGTCCTGCCCAGACAGGTTCACCCTCCTCACTTGAACTTCAACAGAATTAAGGTGGCAGGTAAAGTTGAGTTTGAGGGGTCAGGCATATCAGGAATATCTAAGTGGATACTTCTGGGGACTTGTACGTGCTTTTCTCTCAGCTTGGGTTTCTACTGCTTCTGGCCTGTCTGTTTACAAGAGGGGGAGACTGAGAGTAAAGTCAAGATACCTTTTCTGCATCTTGGATGATGTCAATGTTGAGACCAATATGCATAGGGATGGAGTACAATGCTCTGTTTACATATGAGAGATGCTGTATGTGTTGGACCTGACAACTCTGTTGGCAACATCCAGTGCATGGAGGTAGCTAGACACTTGCAAGACAGATGCAGAATAGTACAGAAAGGAGTATAGTGGACTCCACTTAACTTTGCATCAGTTTGTCCAGTCCCTTCAGCTAAGTTGTCTGCTACATTTTTGTCAGATTTTGTATTTGATTGGCTGACACTATTGGACACTCTTCTGTCTGGGGCTCAGCAGGTGCTTAGTCTCCAGCAGTCCTCTCTGAGTGTCATCGGCCCGGGACTGATCCCTTTGGGATGACAACTACAAGGATAAACTGGTGCCTGCAGGCAACCAGTGTGAGAATGAGTTGCAAGATGGGGTAGGCATTTGGACTTGTTAAGAATACATTCACAGTGACAATAATGAGAGAACTAAACAGCGTTTGACAATGGTTGCTGGAACATGGAGGTCTCAGCATCACCTTGAGTGGTTAGGGTTGTCTTTCAATTTGCCAAGGATTCTCTCCTCATATAATGTGACAAGATAACTGTTGGGCATTCAACCACGCACCTTGGCTTCTTCTGCTCTATTGTTGAATGAGCCAAAGGAAAGAATTGAGTGACAGGAAAACAGATGGCACAGCTGTTAGTACCGGTGCATGTGGAGGAAATGTGGTGAGGTGTCCCAAGTGAGAGAGTAGTCACCATAGGGAGCCTGCAGTCTGGATGAATTGGGGTGGATGAGAGTGAGTGAGAGAAGATGCAGAATGCAATAGTGAGAGTGATAGGTCATGACACTCTGTAGGAGTTGCATGTCAGTCAGCAGAGCTGCAGTGATTATGGGCAAACAGAGAGGAGATGGTCACACTTGCAGGGTGCAGAAGGTCAATGACTTTCTTCCTGAATTGTTGAGCATTCTACAGGATCTGTTTTCTATTTATTCTTTCAGGGGATGTGGGCGTTGATGGTTGGGCCAGCACTCATTGCCTATCCCTAAATGTTGAGAGGTCAGTTGTAAGTCACATAGAGTCATAGAGATGTACAGTATGGAAACAGACCCTTTGTTCCAACTCATCCATGCCGACCAGATATTCCAACCCAATCTAGTCCCACCTGCCAACACCCAGCCCATATCCTTCAAAACCCTTCGTATAGATTACAACATTTATGCAGATACCTTTTAAATGTTATAATTGTACCAGCCTCCACCACTTCCTCTGGCAGCCAATTCCACACATGCACCACCCTCTGCGTGAAAAAGTTGCCCCTTAGGTCTCTTTTATATCTTGCCCTCTCACCGTAAACCTATGCCCTCTAGTTTTGGACTCCCCCACCCCTGGGAAAAGACCTTGTCTATTTATCCTATCCATGCCCCTCATGATTTTATAAACCTCTATAAGGTCACCCCTCAGCCTCCAACGCTCCAAGGAAAACAGCCCTAGACTATTCAACCTCTCCCGATAACTCAAATCTCCAACTCTGGCAACATCCTTGTAAACCTTTTCTGAACCCTTTCAAGTTTCACAACATTTTTCTGATAGGAAGGAGACCCGAACTGCACACAATATTCCAAAAGTGGTCTAACCAATGTGCTGTACAGCTGCAACATGATCTTCTAATTCCTACACTCAATACTCTGACCAATAAAGGAAAGCATACCAAACGCCTTCTTCACTATCCTATTTACTTGCGACTCCACTTTCAAGGAGCTATGTACCTGCACTCCAAGATCTCTTTGTTCAGCAGCACTCCCTATGACCTTGTCATTAATGTATAAGTCCTGCTAAGATTTGCTTTTCCAAACTGCAGCACCTTGCACTCATTTAAATTAAACTCCATCTGCCAGTCCTCAGCCTATTGGCTCATTTGATCAAGATCCTGTTGTAATATAGGTAACCTTCTTCGCTGTCCACTACACCTCCAATTTTGGTGTCATCTGCAAACTTACTAGCTACACCTCTTAAGCTCACATCCAAATCATTAATATAAATAACAAAAAGTAGTGGAACCAGCACTGATCCTCGTGGCACTCCACTGGTCACAGGCCTCCAGTCTGAAAAACAACCCTCCACCGCCACCCTCTGTCTTCTACCTTTGTAACAGTTCTGTATCCAAATGGCTAGCCATATACAGATTTCCTTCCCTAATAGGACATCAGTGATCCAAATGGGTTTTTACAATGGTTACATGGTTGCCATTACTGTGGCTCTTTTATTAATTCAAATTCCACCTTTAGTCAAGGTCAGATTTGAGACTCGTTTCCTCAGGATATTAACTTGGGGCTTTGGGTTGCTTGTTGGCTAAGACAACTTCCTCACCTCCCCTCCCCTTTCCCTCAACTCACTCCCAAGGACATGGCACTGACATAGATTGCAACTGTGGTCCAAGCCAGCAAGCTCTCATGCAGAGGTCATCTCTGGCAGTCCTGAGTAAAGAAGATGTCTGTCTTCTCCACAACCTTGTTTACCAGCATTTCCTAGGTCCCTGGAAACAAATTGGAGTGTTAACTTGCCTCAGTTGGTCATCACCAGCGCAATTTTTCCCACACTGAAACTGCTGGGTAATTAGAGTCATAGAGTCACAGAGATGTACAGCATGGAAACAGAGCCTTTGGTCCAACTCGGCCATGCTAACCAGATATCCTTATTTAATCTACTCCCATTTGCCAGCATTTGTCCCCTATCCCTCTAAACCCATCCTATTCAAATTCCTGGCTGATGACACGTATTCTGGTGCCCAGCTGGGGTTTATATATGGAACTGGTACATCTTAAAAGCCTCTGGAGTGGTGAGCCCATGACATTATGAGTGAGGCAACATAGATACATGGTCCATACATAATGAGGTTAGCAGCCAAATATAGCATTAAAACAAAAACTCACCAGAGGTTACAGAAAACACCTTGCATGAAATTTCCTGAAATAGACACTTAGCTGATATTTTGTACATTTCAGCCCATGAATAGATCATTCCTCAATCTTCTATACAAAGGAATTCAAATTCTAAAATCTGTTATCATAGTTGTGTAGGGTAGTGAAAAAGCAATTATTATTAGACTAATAATCCAGAGATTGTGAATTTAAACCCGATTTGAAAATTTTGAATTCAGTTTTAAAAGTCTATAAATAAAAAACTAATATTAGTAAAATTGTCAAGTACGAAAAAAAACCAAATTGCTTCATTAATATTTCAAATTTTCCATGCTGATCTAAATGTGACTTCAGTAGTACACCAGCATGGTTGACTTTTCACTGACAAACAAATCAAACACAGTTTACAGGATTAGCAATGAATGTTCCTGCATTTCCCACATTTTGGAAATGACATATTTTACAACATAATTCAGTGAAACTGTTTTGCAACTGCTTCAAGTCTAAAATAATCTTTCTGGTAAAGGATGCAGAGAACTGAAAGCAATATTCCAAATAATGATTGATCAATGTCCTCTACAATTAACTTAATTCGCACATCCCCAAGAGATTAAATGTGTTTGATATTAATTTATAAAGTCCAAACAAGACGTGAAGTCAAGGATCTTACTGAGCCACTGGTATTGTGAGGTTCAGAAGACATTCAGACTTCCCATTGGAGTTCACTAGATGGGAGAGATGAAGATTATAGTCCACCCCTGTTGTAGGGAGAAATATCAAAGAAGAGTCTTAAGTTCTATGTGATCTTTATTCCAAGCTCCATTATCACAGATGTGGGAAAGGCCAGAGACCACTCCAAATCTGGCTTTCATGTAGTTGTCTTGTTGCTTACAGTTCAGGACAGAAGGTCAATGACGCTCTGATTTCCCCAGAAAAGTATATTTTAGTACCTTTCATGTTATAATTATTATATGCAACATTGATGTCCTTGTTAGCCATATCCTCCTAACCTAGACATACAATCCAGTAAATATGTGATCAATGATGGGCAATTCTATGGACAGCCCTATGTCCTCTAATGATCTCATGATGCCAGATGACTCCATTATCTATCTTAGGGATCTTATAATGCTTTAGACAGTTTTATTCCTTCCTAGCCATTTGCTAGCTGCACTGCATTATTTACCAAAAACCTAAATACTTGTGTTTTCACTCAGAACTCTTCCAAATTCTGTGCTAACTTTATTATGGCAGATTAGGAAGGATATTTATTTCTACCTTTTTTTCCATAAAGTCTTTAGAATCAACTCCACTGTAAAGTTACTGTGACACAATTGGCAAATTTTGGACAACCTCTCTCTCACTTCAGCCTGAGAGATCAAACAACAGTCCTGACTTGCAACTGCAATGTACACCTCCTGCCAATTATCTGCTGTAAGTGAACTTTCAACGAAAGTTTCATTTTTATATAAATCTTTATTGCTTCCACTCTATACATATTGCATTGCTAATTATATTTTCTTCATAGAAAGGATCTACTTGAATTCCACGGCTGAGGGTGAAATTCAACTACTTCACAACTTTACCAAACCATTCCCCAAACAACTAATATCAAATTTAGTTAATTAATATCAAACACATTTTGGGATGTACAAATCAAGTTAATTGTAGAGGACATTGATCAATCATTAGACATCATTCTGTATTTTATAATCTGTCTTTGTCACTCTTCCCTTGATCTTTGGATGTAAGAATATATTTTAATTACCAACATCTGCACTTATGTTTCAAATGTTTATCTTTCCCCACCATGACCTCTCTTTTTACAACCTTTCCAGTGCCCTCCTCCTCTGGCAATGGTTTTCTTGGAGGGGTTGTGTTTGCACAATTTATTACTTTATCTTCCCTAATAATGCGTTGGCCTTCTTTATTGCCTGTAAACATTTGGTCAAGGAATGCAACTAATCTTCTCATTTGTTGTTTACCTTTCTAATTCTACAATTTCCTTAAGAGTTCAAAATACTGTAAGATCAGTCTTTTCCTTCTACTTTCATTTGCTATTTTACTAAATAACAAAATTTGGGACTGTGTCTAAACTTGGTCTTACAAAATGACCTTAATAGAATGCTTCTTGTTTTGAATTGCCTGTTTACAGAAACCTGATTAACTTCCCTAAAGTTTCTTCCCGTTGAAAATCTCATCTTATTCAGTACATCCATATGGAGACTATAAGTCTAGCTGTGAACATCTGCTGTATGTAACTGTCAGACCTTTTCGGCCATGTTGTGTTAGCTAAAAAAAAAACAAGTGGCTATCTTGTCAACTTTAGTCCTGGTCTGCTACAACAACACATAAACAGAGCCAATTAGCAGGTTAAATCTTAGGTTGAGGGTGGAAACCACTCTTGTTAGACGATTATCTTCAGTCAGAAGTGCTCTATTATATTTTTATGTAACTTGATAGAGCATGCCCCATCTTAAGAGTTTCTGACCCTTTTGTGCTGCAGTCACTGTGATCCTTTAAGACTCACTGACAAAGTTCTTTATCATCTCTTCGTAAAAGATCACACATGCTCCTCTGTTTCTTTCTGAATATTACAATAATCTTGCAACGGGGTAAAACTCCAAATCACACATGGAAATAACTCCACCCCCCCCACCACCAAAATGAGAAAGCATGTCAGTTCACCCACTCGTATGGCTGCATGAAAATCACATCAGACAAACAATGGGCAGCTGTCGGACAGCAAAAAGGTTGCTGTGCAGAGCAGGAGCAGCCCAAAGGTGACCGTACAATCACTTGTAAAAGCTTATTTCTTTCACTCATATCCTTTATAGAGGGAAATATTACCCTTACCTTGTTTGACCTATGTATGATAGGTAAAAACAATGACTGCAGATGCTGGAAACCTGATCCTGGAGTAGAGTGGTGCTGGAAAAGCACAGCAGTTCAGGCAGCATCCAAGGAGCAGGAAAATCTGGCGTTTCAGGCAAAAGCCCTTCATCAGGTATACAGGCAGAATGCCTGAAGGGTGGAGAGATAAAGGAGAGGAGGGTGAGGGTGGGGAGAAAGTAGCATAGAGTACAATAGGTGAGTGGGGGTGGAGATGAAGGTGATAGGTCAGGGAGGAGGGTGGAGGAAGGTAGCAAAAAGTACAATGGGTGGATGAGGGTGGGATGAAGGTGATAGGTCAGAGAGGAGGGTGGAGTGGATAGGTGGAAAAGAAGATAGGCAGGTAGGACAGGTCGTGGGGACGGTGCTGAGCTGGAAGTTTGGAACTGGGGTGAGGTGGGTAAGGGGAAATGAGGAAACTGGTGAAGTCCACATTGATGCCCTAGGGTTGAAGTGTTCCGAGGTGGAAAATGAGGCGTTCTTCCTACAGGCATCGGGGTGGTGAGGGAGCGGCGGTGAAGAAGGCCCAGGACCTCCATGTCCTTGGCTGAGTGGGAGGGGGAGTTGAAATGTTGGTTGATTGGTGCGGGTGTCCCAGAGATGTTCCCTAAAGCACTCTGCTAGGAGGCGTCCAGTCTATGTGTGATAGCAGACTCTCAGCAATGTGGTTGACTTTTACAATGTGCAATGTACAATGTGCAATAAATGCTGGCCTAAACAGGGATGCCTACTAACAAATACAATCACAAGATAAATACAAGACAATGATCATTTCCAAATAAGCAGAATCTAACAATCATCACTTACCATTCATTGGTAAAACACTCACTAAAATGCCCGTGATCAACATCCTGGGTTTTATCATTAACCAGAATCTGAATTAGATCTGCCATTTAAATAATACTTACAATGCAAGTTAGGAGCTGTGCATTCTCCAGTGAGTCATGCACTTCTTGACTCTACCAACCTTTAGCATCATTCTCAAGGCAGAAGTCAGAAGTGCGATGCAATAACCTCCAAATACTTGGATGAGTGTGGCCCCAATAATGCTCAAGAAGCTCAATATCATCCAGCAGAAACAGCCTTTTTAATTGGTACCCAACTGCCATTTAAACAATCAAACAACCTCTCCAACAGTGGTGTATCATTGTTGCAGTGTCTATGATCTTCAAGGTGCACTGCAGCAATTCGAAGACTCCTTCACTAACACCTTTCAAACAAGGGCTTCTCTGCCTAGGAGGATAAATGCAGGACAGGCACTGAAAGGCATTAACTCCAAGTACCCTTTGAAGGCAAATCATCCTGACTTGTGAATATATTGCCTTTCATTCACTATCATTGTGTTAGATTCCTGGAATTCTACGTAACAGCGCTGTGGAGTATCACTATGACACAGGTAATTCAAGAAGGCAGCTCATTACCACATTCCTGGGGCAATTACGGAAGATTAATAAATGCTGGAATTTCCAGGGACTACCATGATCACTACTCAATAAAACAAAGTCTTGGGATAGCACAAAATTGGTGCAGATGTGTAACTAAAGTTTTTTGCTATCCTATATTTCATCAAAATTAGTTATTGAGCTATGTGAATGGTGAAAAGACCAGGCTTGTTCAGCAAAAAAGTCATTTATTGTTCCATTTATTGTACAATCTGTATTGCTACTTTTTTTAAGTGTTGATGTAAATTATATGACTTAAAGCAGGATATTTGCATTTTAATTTGTGCTTGTCAACTCTCAATTTTACCTTCTTGGTTTGGGAATAATATTTAAACTTATGTTTTGCCAGACCAAATATTCTGTTGCCTTTCTACAAATACTTTCCTATTACTAATATGTGACTAACAGCTACTGCAGGTATCCAACAAAGGTGGCCTGAAATAACTGCAGTTATACACATAATGGTGTATAATCATGAGGAATACATCTGAACTAACATGTTATTTAACTTTGTTATCAGATTAAAAAAAATACAATTTTCCATTGACAAATTCTCTATCATTTCTGGATTTGAAATCCACAAAATTGAGCTCCATAGCATCCATAATTTCAGAGGTCCAGATACAATTTTGACTGTAAAATGACTTCTATTCTATTCATCATGTGCACAACCCATGCCGAATGTCACATTGATAAGGGTCTTCACAGGAATATAACAAATACACACCAATTATAAGCAGAATTGGCAGACTGATACTGGTCAGGAAGTAAAGTACATTTAAAGCCAGCAGTGTCATTTTGCTGGTGTTCCCATGCATTTGCTACCCTGAGGTAGAGATCCTAAGTTTGGAAGATCCTGTCTAAACAGTCTTGGTCGTGTTACTGTAGTGCACCCTGTAGATGGCACATTCTGCTGTTGCTGTACATATTTCGTAAAAGGACTGAATATTGAAAATAGTGAATCAATGGGTCAATCAAGCAGGTTACTTTGTCCTGGATAGTGTACAGCTCCTTGATGGTTGCTGGAGCTGTAATCATCTAGGCAAGTGAACAACATTCCATTATAATCCTGACTTGTGCTCTGTAGATGGTGAACAGCACTGAGAATGCAGGAAATGACTTACTCACAGCAGAATTCCTAGTCTCAGATCTGCTCTTGTAGTCACTGCATTGAACTAGATGTTCTGGTCAATGGTCTCCCCTCAACCCTTAACATCCACCGAAAGACGAAGCAGGATCACTGGACCCGAAAAATTAATTCTGATTCTCTCCACAGATGCCGCCAGACTCGGTGAGATTTTCCAGCCGTTTCTGTTTTGATCCACGTCAGGATATTGCTATTAAGGAATTTAACAATGGCAAAGTTATTGAACATCAAGGGGCCATGGTTACATTGTCACATGTTGTAGTTTTGGGGGCACATGTTGCTTTTCACAAATCAGCCCAAATCTGGCCATTGCCTCGATCTTGCTGGATTTGGGCATGCACCATTTCAATATCTGCGGAATTGTGAATAGTGCAGAACATTTCACAATCATTAGTGAGTATTTGCACTTGTGACTCCATCGTTAAATCCTTTTTATTAAACATAATTGAATCTTTTCAACACCCTTTATTAGTAAAAATAATCCTATCAAATGCTCGAGTTACTTGCAAAACTATATGCTTTTGCACTTAGGCCGGTTCCATCATATATGTCCTGTCAATATGAAGTTCTTGATTTGAAAGAAAGGTATTTGCATTTCCTTTTGATCATGGAGAATCAGATTTACATATTTATGTTCCTCCTTGATTGCGCAATATTGAATTTTCATAATTGGAGAGGTAAGATGTTAGAGTCAATTTGCATTATCAGTTCATTAAAATGAAAGAATAGAGAAAAGAAAACATTTTCATCTGTACCATTACATTAGTGAACAATAAAGTGGAATCATCATACCTTTCTGTGACTGGACACCATATTTGTAGCTGTATTGTTTTGTTCATTTAACTTATATCCAATTGCAGTCATATGTATACAATGACGCAAAGTGAACAGCATTTTAATTACATGTTCCTTTATATGTAATTTCAAAGGGCAAACATTTCCAGAATTAGAATTCCTACAGTGTGGAAATAGGCCCTTCAGCCCAGCAAGTCCATTCCACTATTACTCGACGTTTCCCCCTGACTAATGCACCTACACATCCCTGAACAGTATGGGCAACTTAGCATGACCAATGCACCCAACATGCATATCTTTGTGACTATGAGAGGAAACCGGAGCTCCTGAAAGAAACCCATGCAGACACGGGGAGAATGTGCAAACTCCACTCAGACAGTCACCCGAGGCTGGAATCGAACCTGGATCCCTAGTGCTGTGAGGCAGCAGTGCTAACCACTGAGCCACCATGCCGCCCTTTTTATATAAACCTCTTCTGTTTTCCTCTACAATAGAATGAGGGAAGACTTGGCTAAAGTAGACTGGAAACTAAGATTTTATGTTGGGACAGTTGACAAGCAGTGGAGGACTTTCAAAGCAAGTTTTCAAAGGGCTCAGCAAAAGTATATTCCAGTGAAAAGGAAGGACTGTAAGAAAAGGGGTAACCTGCCATGGGTGTCGAAGGAAATAAGGGAGGCTACCAAATGGAAAACGATGACATACAAAGTGGCCAAAAACAGCATGAAACTTGAAGACTGGGAAAACTTTAAAGGTCAACAGAAAGCCAAAAAAAGAGCTTTTCATTCCCGTATTGAAGAGGGTGCCACAACTTGCAGCAAGACATTATGAGTACAGCAGGAAGAAAGCAGGACTCCTTTTGCCTATTGGTGAACAGCTCAGAGGTACTTGACTTACCTGGATCCAGGATCCATGGGATCTATAACACCCACAGTAGCACTTACTGCAGAGTTCTGGCAATGCTGGGATTGTTGGAGTTGCCATTCAATCAAATTGGCCAGTAACTCCAGAGGGTGTCTTCTCCTGCCACTGAGCAGCAGAGGTTCTATTCTGAGTTAGTTTAGCTCACCCACAGCACTCTCTGGCTACATTACAGGTTTCTAACTGGCCCTTAATGTAACTTCTGATGGGGGTGAAGCTGAGGTGGCAGATGGGGATGCTATCCACTCCCCTTTAATTCTTCACACTTGGTCTTTATCAAACTTACAAAGTAAAGTTAATAGTAATTGCTTTGATTAACTCTTGTGCAGTAAGAGTTTTTGGTTAGAACACAAAGCTTTGTAGCATAATACTTTCAGTTACTAACTATGGATTTAAATTATTTTTAGAAGCTATTGATCTCCTTCAATATCTCAAGAAATGTTGTGCTTTTAAAATTCTTAAAATCCCAACCCTTATTTTCAAATTTGTATACGGTCTCACCCACCTTGATCACTATTATCTCCTCCTACCATCATCTGAAATTTTATTTGGTGACTGTGATTTCAGTTGCCTGGATACCAAGCTCTAGAATAACATCCCTAAATTCTCTTGTCATCTCACTTTTTTTTCTTTAAATCACTGCTTAAAACTTGCCTCTTTTGCCCAGCTTTTGGTCATCTTACTGAGTACCCTGTCACTTGTCATTCCTTGTTTCATAATGCCCATGTGAAGTGCTTGGGACATTTATTAAATTAGAAGTGCCATTTGAGATATTGCTGAACAGCTCAGGTTTGTGTCTTGGTGCGGAAACAACAAATTTGAGCTGGTGTGACAGTGGTATCTGAACAATGTTTCAATATTTCCATTTTACGTGGTGAATTGTAATCCTAATTCCTTTTTGGAAGCATCTCAGTCAGGCATATCTCTCAGATGATTTCTCTCTACTTCAGACTGATAAATTCAGGTCCTGACTATGCTAAATGGATCTGAAGGTCTGAGCGATCTTCCCACAAATGAAAGGAGCCCTGTAAAAGTATTACTATCCAGCAGATAGCCTTGTTTTCTCAACACATTTCAGCTAGATTATAATATTTTAGATAAAATTAAGGGTTTGGAATTCGCTCCAAGTAATATACAAACCCACCAAAATGTGCAGAGATGAGTTCAAGAGTCAGCAATACAGAGACTATGTGAGCTATTAGGAATTCTAAACTATGTAGAAATTTATTCAAGAACCAAATGTACAATTCACAGTTTGGTGAAACAAGCAATTGCAACATTAATGATTCCTGGAGAAGAAAGAAATGTTGTGCTTTTAAAATTCTGAAAATCCCAACCCTTATTTTCAACTGTTATTTCTCATTGAGAACCAGATTCGGAAAGTCAAGTACTGAAGATGGTTTGATTAAGGATACTCCCCTAAAGAACTCCTGTGGAGATTCCATGGAGCTGAGATGACTGGCCTCTAATAACGACAACCATCTGTCTTTGTACCAGCTATGAAGCCAACCAGCAGAGCATTTTACCCCTAATTCCCATTGACTCCAGTTTTGCTACAGCTCCTTGATGCAACATTTTGCCAATTGTGGCTTTGATGTCAAGGGCAGTCGCTGTCACCTCATCTGCGAAAAATCACACAGCACCGGGTTATAGTCCAACAGGTTTATTTGGAAGCACTAGCTTTCAGAACGCTGTTCCTTCATCAGGAAGCTGTGGAGTAGGATGATAAGACACAGAATTTATCGCAAAATATCACAGTGTCATGGAATTGAAACAACATATTAAACAAACTTTGAATGCTAGGCAAAAGGGAGGACTGCAGATGCTGGAAACCAGAGTTTAGATCAGAGTGGTGCTGGAAAAACACAGCAGGTCAGGCAGCATCCGAGGAGCAGGAAAATCGATGTTTCAGACAAAAGCCCTTCATCAGGAATAGAGGAACCTCGAATGCTGTTAAGTCTTACAACTTTTAGATTGGTTTGCAGCTTTCGATTCATTAACGTGGATTACGGACCTCATCTGTGGAATTCGGCTCTTTGTCCATTTTTAAACTAAGGCTGTAATGAAGTCAGGAGCTGAAAGGTCCTGTGGAAACCAAACTGAGCATTAGTGAGCAGGTTATTGCCAATTCTGCTTACTACCACTGTTGATGACAACTTCCAACTGATGATCAACATTTGGTTGACAGTGGTTCACGGCAAGTATCAAATCAACTTACTGAATATTACTGTGGTAAATATTTATAACAGTTCACAATAGATGTGTTACTCTATAGATCTGAGAGAGATTTTGTCAGCTGCCATTTCCAAGTACCTAACAGGAGGTGGGCTTCATTGTTGTTCTTTGCGATTTCCTATGCAGTTACAATTCAAATTTTCAATTTTCAATTTCTGGTGATGTACAGGATGAGGATGCTTATGGGTAAAACCTGTCAACAGACTGTTTTACAACTGTGGGTGGACTATAAAATAATTTCCTAGTCAACCAGGAGGCTCTTCATCACAGTCACATCTTTCCTGCCTGACTGAATTGCCATTAACATAATAGTTCTTGACAGAACATTGTGAAATGGGTAAAAAATTAATTTCACTTATAAATATTTCACATTTCATGTATGTATCACTGTTCTTTGATGAGACTAACCTAGTCAGAGAATGAAACAAAATCTTGCAGATATCTCCCTGACATGAGCACAAATTTGAACAATACTGACAGTGTTGCCATTCTTAGGAGCATGGTTGATGCTTAGGTCCTTCCAGCTGTCCCTTTTACCTATTGTGAAGAACATTGTCTAAGATCACTTCCAGTGAGGTAATTAAAATACTGTGGGTGAAATCACATCCCTGTTAGGTCTCTGCTATTCAACACTTCCAAGCTCTGATGTTAGTTACCTTTCTCCTGCTCCCTTCCATAATGCTGTAGAGTTACTAAGGAAAAATGCTGATCTTACAAACAAAACTGAATGATGCATACTACCTTTAATCAAACATGGCCTGGTCCATGAGATTCTTGCATATCACTCACTTTATGTAGAAGAAAGGATGTCTTTTGTAAAATGTTTTACATGACTGAGTATTTATGGCAGACAAATATACTGCAAGTGTGAACTGTTTACAGGCTGGCATAAGGCTTATATATACCACAAACACACCACTGACTTTATCTCTGCATCTCAAGCTTCTGAATTAAGATGCTCTACACACCACCTTTACCACTCTGGTGGATTCCATAAAATGAGTACTAATCCTCTACTCCTTGAATGTGAATCACGCTTATCAGAGGTTAATATTTGTATAATGTTTCACAGTTAGTAATCAATACTAACTGACATTTAAGAGACATGTCCATGTTAACATCATTGAATAATAGCATTTGGTGCTGAATGGTACAAAGTCTGAGCCTCTCCCTTACTTGAAGCAAGATATGTTTGTGAAAATATGTTATTCTTTCTAAGTAGCCGACTTAATATTAACTCAGACATTGAAGTGCCTGTGATTATAATGGATATAAATGTCAGAAGCTATAATAAGTGTCTGTTAAATCTTTGAACTGAAAATGTGTTGCTGGAAAAGCGCAGCAGGTCAGGCAGCATCCAAGGAACAGGAGAATCGACGTTTCGGGCATAAGCCCTTCTTCAATTTGAAGCCAAGTTACCCACATCTAGATCTTATGGGAGTTAATATAAGCATTGATGCCATAGACTACCTTACTGGAGGCAAAGTATGCATTTTGGTGGCAATAGTGGCTGTGTATAAAAGAATCTCTAATCTTAGTGTTAGATATTTGGAAACCTTATTGAAGATCGACAAGTCAACAACCCTAGATATCAAAGCATTCTGGTAATTAACAATATCAATTTCTGTGACTAGAAAGCAGCAAAGTGAACAATCATAACACTAGGCCAAATTTTTTTCTACTTGAAATCTAAACTCCTTCAAGTAAAACTACCAATCTCTCATGAAAATAAACAAAACAACAGCCTGTTTCCCCAATGTAAAAATTTTAAGAAAGGTCAAAAACTATGACAGCATAAATTCAGAGCTCTCCTAAATGAATATCCAGCCTCAAAAACAATGTTTATTTGTAGAAACTTGAGCATTATGGATCGTTTGGACTCAGGTCCTGGAGTAGGACTTTAACCTACAGCTTTATAAATACAAGGGAAGAGCACAATACAAAATTGAGCCAAGATTGACAGATGTCCATTGGTTCTACCATTTTTCCTCTGCAGACTGTTGCATGACATAATCATTCTATATTTGGTAGGAATGCCAGCTAGTGATAGAAACTGCTACCAGAAATCTGCATTTTTGAAAGGAGAAATTCTTAAAGGGACCAAGACAAGTAAAGGAGCAGCACTGAAAAATTAAAGGAAAACAGAAACATAAAAGATAAGATAAAAGGATAGAGAAGCAAAATCAGTAAAAGAAGCAAACAAACACTGTACTTTATTTGTTTTATAACAGTATAAATGTTGTATTTTTCTGTTCAAGCAACAGATGAGAAGTGAATTCTGAAAGTTCTGTTTACCAATGGAAGGATGGGTTTTGCAGAAGTGATATAGCTGATCCTTTTAATGACAATCAGAGACATCCAGTAAAGCTCAAAATAGGAATTGATTTCAGATTATCAGACTTCAACTCTTGTCATACATCCAGCAACACAATAATAGATTATTCAGTTTCTGTGAAGATGCTGTAGCAAAGGGCATAAATGTACTCTTTCTACATCAATTAAAAGCATCAAAAAAGAACTTTAGGAGAAGAAGAAAAGTAATATCATTGGGGAGTTACTTGAAGATAGTCACATTTATGAAGCCACAATGGCAGGACAACAACAATTATATATTTTAAATGCAATCGATATTGTCAATACAGTCAACAAAATGCACAAATCCAAACAATCTGGAGTAGGTATCATTTACTGCACCTTCCAAAAGTCTGCCCTACTCTTCTTCATACTGCAAATATGTGGCACCAATGGACATTAGGAAGGCACGTGCAGTAGCTGTGCATGAAATCTCCTCTAAGAAATGCAGATCTCCCTTCCTTCATTAAAAAAAAGTGCTGGAATGGCAATTTACATGAGGTTGCCACTCCTTGAAAATCCAGCCCATTGTCTATCATGCCAATGTAACTTACACAGAGTTGCTACTATGCACCAAAACACATCTTGTTTTAGACAAAAGAATTTTACAGTTAGACTACTAAATGGTTTACCTCTATCAGAGTAAACCAAGGACACCATTTAGAACCAAATAGGAAAGAAGATGGTGGCAGCTAATCAATAAGATAGATCTTGCGTCATGATGATCTATGGCAAGAATCCATCATACAGCAGTAAATTTTAATCTGTATCTTTTCAAATGCAATAACTATCAAGGCTTAATGCAATTACTCATAACTGTTTATTTTTATGTATGTTAAAGCTCAAACAGGGTTATCAATTAGTTTGACTTCAGCATGCATGATGACATTTTAATTTGACATCAGAGTATGGGTGTTGCAGCTATGATGCAGTGTTAAAACTCCGATAATAATAAATGATAAAAAGATGCTTGAAGCCACTCTGGAGAACTGCGTAATCCCCAGTTGGGCAAAACAGTAGCAAAACAAGAGTAAAACAAAGATATGTACTAGCGATAGAAATCAACAGTCTTGATTCCTAATAGGCATTTGATGGAGTCTGCACAACCTCTCAACTATATAAACCAATCTGTTACATTGTTATTAGGGTCTCGATGTGTTTTTAATTGCTACATTTCTCATACATATTTAAACACTAGCAAGTCACATTTGAAGTAATATGCTCAATCTGATGTATATGCAAAACTAATTAGTTAATTACAAGATATAAGCCTGCATTCTTCTGAATTATGTAGTAAGCCTTAATAAATCAATTATATATTCATACAAACCATAGTCAGTGACACATTTCAGCAGAGATAAACAACCAATATTGCTATTATTTGTCAAAATTGTTTAAAATGCCATGACTTCAAAACACTTTAATCAATTTGGCTCATTCAAAATATATGAGAACACACTTAATAAGATGACACATGCTGTCTTTGAGAACTTCTGTACTATGTTTGGGAATAGTTCATTGTAACTTTGACTCCATGATCAATAACTTTCCAATTGCACAAATGTCATTACTGGAAGGTGCCAAGTTTAACAAAAAAGATGCATTGTTAAAGACAAGAGACAAAAAGGCAAATATGCTAAATCAGATTTCTAATTGGTATTAGTTCGGAGCTGTGCCTGTTGCACATTTATGGATCTTAACAGATTTAATGATGCAATAAGAACTAAAGATAAAAATGCTTTATTAACTGTTGTCTGGGAAGATGTACCACTTCACTAGATAGCTGTTTAGGCAAGAAAAGTGTCCAACTTCCAGTTATCATTCATGATAACTTAACTAAGCCCTATGCAGGCAGTTATTGGGATCTTGAAATGGTGAAGAAGAAGTTGCTTTGCCCAACTACATTTTTATGATTGTGATTCTCAGCTTCTATAGGTACTGGGAAGTAGCTTTGCAAATTAATTTCAAATGAGATGCGAAGAGGAAATTGAAAAGAAAATGCCTGCAGGATGAAAGAAAGGCAGAGGACAATTAATTGCACAGTTTTTCAAAGGGTTTGTATTGCCTCAATGGGCTAAATGGCCTCCTGTGTGATCAGCCTCCATAAGCTTGGAAAAGCACAAAAATGAAACATCTCTGAATGCTGCGATGTGTCATTGTTTCCAGGGTCTCCCAACTGGAAATGAATTAGACTTATTTGATGACAGGTTTGCATTTCAATGTTTTTAATCTCATTGTAAAGTGGACTTCTGAAATTAGTTAATTCACAGCCATTTTGCTGAAACTTATGACATAATATTGTGCCTAAGTGATCGGAAGGAAATAAATTGAAAAAAAAATCACAGCAGGAATTATTTAGACTAAATGCAGATTCTCTTGTGACTAAGACAACTGATAGACAGCACGTTCTGGAAAGCTCAAACGCTGAATACTGGAAACCTAAATCAAAAACAGAAGATGCTGTAAACATTTAGCAGAGAAAGAACATCCTGGGGGGAGTTGATAAAGTACCACATCACGCATATTCCCTTCATCAGAAATGAATAAATAATGAAATAAAAGAAAAGGATGTTTTCCGTGTGGGTTCCAATTTAACTTCCATCCTTCACATTTCAAATCTATAGATAATTAAAGCATGGTAAGTAATGTTCCAGGAAGCACCAGCATTATTGTCTCTGATCCTGAATAGTCAATCCTTAACATTGACCTGTATTTTATCCATTTACATCCATACCTAAGGAAAAGCCACCACAATGTTGAGCTATTCTATCATTGCCTACCTATTTCTCCCATCGTCAGAATTCTCATTTACACTGGACCCCTCCTTCAGGCCTTTAATCCTCTCTTGATTCTTTCAAGATAGGTTTCTCCATCTCCCTTATTCACTACATTCCATCTGAACTTACAGCACTTATTCCTTTCAGCCCAACACCTTTTAAAAAAATGTTAAACTTATAATTAGGAATGGTGTTATTCTTGATTAGTGCACCGACTTAACTTGGAGAGAATTAATGCAATTTCTACAATAACTACATACACCTATCTCTTTCAATGTTCGTGACCTGTCATGTCAAATATCAAGCAATTGACCTCCAGACAAAGACTAATAATGCAAAGTTAAAAATCACACAACACCAGGTTATAGTCCAACAGGTTTAATTGGAAGCACACTAGCTTTCGGAGCGACGCTCTTTCATCAGGTGATTGTCAAGGAGCGCCGCTCCGAAAGCTAGTGTGCTTCCAATTAAACCTGCTGGACTATAACCTGGTGTTGTGTGATTTTTAACTTTGTACACCCCAGTCCAACACCGGCATCTCCGAATCATGACTAATAATGTAGGAATTGTCTCAATTGGATTTGTCTTACTTTCTGAGGACAGGGCAATTTTCCACATCATTGACAATTGGACTGCATTCTGGGGAAGGTGGGACCTGTACAAGCAGGACGGGTTGCACCTGAACCAGAAGGGCATCAATATCCTGGGGGGTAGGTTTGCGAGCACTCTTCGGGGGGATTTAAACTAATTTGGCAGGGGGATAGGATCTGGACTTGTGGTCCAGTAAGTAGGTTAGCTATTTGTCAGGATGTCCAAGAATGTAGGGAGGCTGTGGAGAAGGTAGCACTGACAGGGAATACTTGCGGACACAGAGATGGGTTCAAGTGTGTATACTTTAATGCAAGGAAATAAGGTGGGTGAACTTAAAGCGTGGATTGGTACCTGGGACTACAATGTTGTGGCCATCACGGAAACGTGGATAGAAGAGGGACAGGAATGGTTGTTGGAGGTTCCTGGTTACAGATGTTTCAGTAAGATTAGGGAGGGTGGTAAAAAAGGAGGGTGGGGGTTGCGTTGCTAATTAGAAATGGTATAACAGCTGCAGAAAGGCAGTTCGAGGGGGATCTGCCTTTGGAGGTAGTATGGGCTGAAGTCAGAAATAGGAAAGGAGCAGTCACCTTGTTGGGTGTTTACTATAGCCCCCCCCCCCCCAATAGCAGCAGAGATGTGGAGAAACAGATTGGGAAACAGATTTTGGAAAGGCGCAGAAGCCACAGGGTAGTAGTCATGGGCGATTTCAACTTGCCAAATATTGATTGGAAGCTCTTTAGATCAAGTAGATTGGATGGGGAGGTGTTTGTGCAGTGTGTCCAGGAAGCTTTTCTAACTCAGTATGTAGATTGTCCGACCATATTGGATTTGGTACTTGGTACTTGGTACTTGGAACCGGGACAAGTGATGGGCTTGTTAGTGGGTGAACATTTTGGTGATGGTGACCACAATTCTGTGACTTTCACCTTGGTTATGGAAAGAGATAGGTGCGTGCAACAAGGTAGGTTTTACAATTGGAGGAAGGGTAAATACGATGCTGTAGGCCAGGATCTGAGGAGCATAAGTTGGGAGCATAGGCTGTCAGGGAAGGATGTTGTGGAAATGTCGAACTTTTTCAAGGAACAGATACGACGTGTCCTTGATATGTATGTACCTTTCAGGCAGGAAAGAGATGGTCGTGTGAGCGAACCTTGGTTGACGAGGGAGGTTGAATGTCTTGTAAAGAGGAAGAAGGAGGCTTACATAAGGTTGAGGAAACAAGGTTCAGACAGAGCATTGGAGGGATACAGGATAGTCAGAAGGGAGCTGAAGAAAGGGATTAGGAGAGCTAAGAGAGGGCATGAAAAATCTTTGGCGGATAGGATCAAGGATAACCCCAAGGCATTTTATGCGTATGTGAGAAACATGAGAATGACGAGAACGAGGGTAGGTCCGATCAAGGACAGTAGTGGGAGACTGTGTATTGAGTCGGAAGAGATAGGCGAGGTCTTGAATGAGTACTTTTCTTCAGTATTTACAAATGAAAGGGACCGTATTGTTGAAGAGGAGAGTATGAAACGGACTGGTAAGCTAGAAGAGATACTTGTTAGGAAGGAAGATGTGTTGGACATTTTGAACAACTTGAGGATAGACAAGTCCCCCAGGCCTGACGGGATATATCCTAGGATTATGTGGGAAGCAAGAGAGGAAATTGCAGAACCGTTGGCAATGATCTTTTCGTCTTTACTCTCAACGGGGGTGGTACCAGGGGACTGGAGAGTGGCGAATGTTGTGCCCCTGTTCAAAAGAGGGAATAGGGATAACCCCGGGAATTATAGGCCAGTTAGTCTTACTTCGGTGGTAGGCAAAGTAATGGAAAGGGTACTGAGAGATAGGATTTATGAGTATCTGGAAAGACACTGCGTGATTAGGGACAGCCAGCACGGATTTGTGAAGGGTAGGTCTTGCCTTACAAGTCTTATTGAATTCTTTGAGGAGGTGACCAAGCATGTGGATGAGGGTAGAGCAGTGGATGTAGTATACATGGATTTTAGTAAGGCATTTGATAAGGTTCCCCATGGTAGGCTTATGCGGAAAGTCAGGAGGCATGGGATAGAGGGAAATTTGGCCAGTTGGATAGAAAACTGGTTAACCGGTTGAAGTCAGAGAGTGGTGGTAGATGGTAAATATTCAGCCTGGAGCCCAGTTACAAGTGGAGTTCCGCAGGGATCAGTTCTGGGTCCTCTGTTGTTTGTAATTTTTATTAATGACTTGGAAGAGGGAGTCGAAGGGTGGGTCAGTAAATTTGCAGATGATACGAAGATTGGTGGAGTTGTGGATAGTGAGGAGGGCTGTTGTCGGCTGCAAAGGGACTTAGATATGATGCAGAGCTGGGCTGAGGAGTGGCAGATGGAGTTCAACCCTGTCAAGTGTGAGGTTGTCCATTTTGGAAGGAGAAATAAGAATGCGGAATACAGGGTTAATGGTAGGGTTCTTAGTAAGGTGGAGGAGCAGAGGGATCTTGGGGTCTATGTTCATAGATCTTTGAAAGTTGCCACTCAGGTGGATAGAGCTTGTAAGAAGGCCTATGGTGTATTAGCGTTCATTAGCAGAGGGATTGAATTCAAGAGTCGTGAAGTGATATTGCAGCTGTACAGGACTTTGGTTAGGCCACATTTGGAGTAATGTGTGCAGTTCTGGTCGCCTCACTTTAGGAAAGATGTGGAAGCTTTGGAGAGGGTGCAGAGAAGATTTACCAGGATGTTGCCTGGAATGGAGAATAGGTTGTACGAGGATAGGTTGAGAGTGCTAGGCCTTTTCTCATTGGAACGGCGAAGGATGAGCGGTGACTTGATAGAGGTTTATAAGATGATCAGAGGAATAAATAGAGTAGACAGTCAGAAAGTTTTTCCCCGGGTACAACAGAGTGTTACAAGGGGACATAAATTTAAGGTGAAGGGTGAAAGATATAGGGGAGATGTCAGGGGTAGGTTCTTTACCCAGAGAGTGGTGGGGGCATGGAATGTGCTGCCTGTGGGAGTGGCAGAGTCAGAATCATTGGCGACCTTTAAGCGGCAATTGGATAGGTACATGGATGGGTGCTTAAGCTAGGACAAATGTTCAGCACAACATCATGGCCTGTTCTGTGCTGTATTGTTCTATGTTCTATTGGGTTGATGGTTTTACAGCCGATGCAGCAGAATAGTTTGGCTATGGATTCAGTTAGGTACTGGGATGCAATTACTACTACTGGGGTGTTATAAGAGCCCATAGCCCTTACTGCATACCGTACATCACTTGCACTGAATCCAAATGGATTTCAGTGGGCTGTGGTGAATCATGCAATGGCCACACCTGGCTGAAAATCATTAGAAATGCTTTCACCTTGTATCTTGAAGGGACATGCTGTATCACAATCATTGAGAATAGGGATGTCTATAAATATTTCCTGTCTGGTATTCTTGTTAAATTGATAACCATTCCAGAACATGGATTTACTGATTTTGGATCACTTTTCTCTGTCTATCACATAATTAGTACTCCCAAGTCCTGTGTTAGAGCTTCATCAAGTTGCAACCTCATTTTAGGCAGGTCTGTTTCTGCTCTTGACATGCTCTCCTATAGTTCTCATTGAACCAAGGTTGATCCCTGGCTTGTTTGTAATTTTAGAGCGCGATATAGATATTTTCAATTCAAACTGTTTCAGAAATGTTAAAAGAAAACCTCTAGAGCAGTCAGAACTTGAACCTAGTCCCCCCTAGCTCTGAGGACGGGATAATGCCACTGCAACACTAAAGTAATGTCACCACAGTCCTACTGGACCACAGGGCTACTTCCATTAGGGAGAGGTGGCTGGTGGTGGCTTAAACTGAGAGTCACCATGGTTCATGGAGTGAATGTAGTGAGGTCAGCCAGGTGAACTCATAGAATATGAGTTCCCTGATTGGATTTGTCAATTTTATCTAGTTATGGAGCCCTGGCTGATATATATAAATAGGAGTGTCAAAGGTTCTATTTACTCTGAGAGTTCCCTCTGAAAGAGCTGGCTCTGTGTCAAGAACTCTCAACTTATAAATAAAGGGTGTCTTGGCGACGAGATACCATCCTCGGTGGAGTTATTTCACCTCAGGCAAGGGGAGAGGTTGAGAAAGAGAGCACTTTATGGTAACTTCAGTCAACTCAGGAATTGAACCCTATCATTTTGGATTGCAAAGCAGATATCCAGCCAACCGAGCCAGCCTACCCCTAGACAGGGGTATATGATAGGCTATGAAGTTGCAGATAGTGGTTGAGTAAAGTTCTGCTGCTGTTGATGACTGTAGCTGGATGTCTAGTTTTGAGGGGTGTTAATGGTGCTCACTCCTATCAATATAATCATGGACAGATTAATCTATGAAAGGTATACTGGTCATCTAAATCTCTTTCTCTTCCATCCTATAACATACCTCTCCTTTTGTCATTTCTGTCCCCATCTCTTTTCCTGGCCTCTACATTTTCTTTATCATATCTCTTTTTGTTACATTTTCCCATGCTGCCAAAGGGTCATAGACCTTAACCATTTATCCTGTTTGCTAGAACTACTGGCCTGATATATTCAGCAGGTTTGACTTATATTTTGGATTTCCACTAGTATTTTACTTTTCTTTCAATGTTAAGCCAGCTCACCGCTAATCGCTGATTCAGACATACTCAAATAAACATAATTCTGGTTATTAGCCATTTCACAATTAGACGTTGGAAAAGAGCTTTTGTTCAGCTTTGTTATGTAATGTAATGCATACACCTCAACTCGTTTGGAAGCAACTGGAATCTATCAAATTCCTTTTTATCAATTTGATCAAGATGAGCTAGTAGATAAAGAATAATCTTTAAGATTTTTGTCCAAATAAGCATCATATTGCATATGTACACAGCATCAACAGTACAGAAACAGGCCATTCAGCCCAACAGATCTATACCACATTTTTGGTCCTCCTAAACAACTTCATCTATAGCCATCAACATAACCTCCTAATCCTACCTGCTCATATGTTTACATTCCTTTCCTTAAATGCATTTATATTCATCTCAACTACCCCATACATTTTATGTTGCATCTTAGACCGAGGGAAAATGCTGAATTGTCAAATGGATTTATTAATTACTATCATAAATTGATAGTCCATAATTTTGGTCTCCCTTACAAGTGGAAACATATTTTCTACATGTCCCAATACTCCACTCTTCCAGAAGATTAAAGACTTCTCTTAGGTCTCCATGTGGTCTTCTTTTATTGTAAACAGCACCAGATAGTTCAATCTCTCCTGCTGGGTATAACCCTTCACTCCATGTATTATTTTCTGCAACTTTCCCCATGTCTTCATATCCTTGCTATTAAATAGACAAAAGAACTATTTGCAAGATGCAACGTGTTCCCTTTTTCTAAAAAAAAATTTCACCAGATGAGATATTAAAATTACGTCAAATTAATTGCTGAAAAATGCTCTGGTCTTCTATTGATCAAAGATGATCAGCACTATAGAGGTTGGTAACAGATTGATTCAATAATTTTTTTCACTGCATATTTGCAGCATGCTTACAACGAATAGCATGGGAGACATCTAACTTCAATTGAAAAAATGTATTAATGAGGTCACATGTGGATCTAAGGTGCCAAGGTTTAGCAAAGTGTTTGGTTGATATTTGTTCTTCACAAACATATCCTGCTTAGGCTGATCCAAAAACATTCTAAATATTTTTTTTAATTAAAAGTTCACAGTTTTATCAAATGACGTGAGTTAAGTTTTATTTGTAAGGAAAACACATTTGTTATCAAAATTTGGAAAGGAAACTTTTTTTGTGCTGTTGGATTTTAAGAACAAGAGCTATATTCCATCTACATTCATATGAATAGCAGGAAAAAGATTCTGTTTGTTTCACTTTAACCTGATTTCTTTGATGTTTAGGTTGAAATATCCACTTATATGTTTTCTTTCCCAAGTCAATACATTGCATTTGAGTTGAATAATATAAGACAAGCACCAATATATGCATTATCCCTGATAATTAATTCTTTACTATAGTAAAGTCATTTAAAAATAAAGCTGTTTAATGTCAAAGTAGCTGACAGACAACAATTCTAATTTTATCTAATTTTCTCAAGTACAATAATATATTAAGTATGCTCAACAGTCTCAGACAATCCTGAATTTGATTAGTACAATATTTGAGCTTAATAAAATGTTAAGATCTAATCTTATAAAGGGAATAAAGATAAAAATTGAATTATTTTACAAATTGTTAGTGAATTGGAAGATGCTAATACAACTATTTCAGGTTTGTTTTGTTTTGTATTATAATATGGGAAAATGCAATTTTTACTAAAAATGCATTCATGAAGTATAAGAATGGGTGTTTTGTTAATTGAGAGTCACCTTCAATATTTGGTGGTAGTATCAAAGAAGATTATTGGATTCCACAGTGCCTGGCAAATATAATTCAAAATGTACTAAAGTCTGCTATACATGAGCTTCTGCCGAACGCTACACTAAGCAACTGCAAATTGCTACTGCGACATATGAGAACCACTTTGATCTGTGATAAAAGGAGTCACTGTCAGATGAGCTGCAGTTTTGCTTTGGTGCATTCAAAAAGTAGATGCTCATCAAATGCAAAGCGACCTATAATATTCTTTTGGAAAGATTGTCAATTTCTGCTGTTTTGTGCCACTATATAGTACTGTATTGTCCCTTATTGCAAATGATCTTTGAGGCCCTTTGTTGGCGGAGGAATCTAAGATGAATAATTGAAAATGCAGCCACTGCAATTGTTTGAAATACCTCAATTTTGATATCAGTTGGTAGGAATTGATAGACAAGGCACAGTCAGCACAACTACTAGGAGCTAGGAATTTAATTCCATAGGGAGAAAGCATTTCAGCCTTATAATTCATCCATTCTGGCCTAAATAAAGCCACTTCTCCTGTTGCATATAAATAATTGTTAATGACACTTGTCCTCATAATTATTTATGAATTGTTAGATAACAAATTACATTAACAGCACAATTCCAAACAGCTATTGATTTTAGAATCTACTGTTCCTTAGTTTTAAATTCACCCACATTTTTGCTTTATGACAAGACATAGACACTGAATTCTTCTCGCCCAAATTTCTGAACAATGTTCCGGGACTTTGTGACGCACCCTGAAATTACCATTGTCCTCACAGTTTCCAAACCAACGAGCTGGACGGGATCTGGAAACAGTATATGATTATCGTAAATTTGAAGTTCCTCAGTGTTTTTCTTTCCATTTATTACATCTTACACTCATTCTGCATAACTCAGCTCTCCTTCAATTATTTAATTTGAGACGCATATAGTCATATGAATGTACTTTTAAATGCCATATGGTTCTTTCCCTAATTGTAATTATTCTAAACAGCAGACTGGGTTACAACAATGGTTATTGCAGCTGAAACCTTTGTCTACATCTTGTATTTACGAGGAGACATAAATGTATCTGTTTCAGAGAATTCCCTAAAATATTTTAAAGATCTTAATTAGATCAATCCTTCATCATCTAAATTTAGGGGAATACAAATTAAGTTACCTGTCCTCAAGAATTAATTCCTGGTATAATTCTGACGAACCTGGATACCAATGCATGCTTCCCAAAACTGAGTGCAGTACTTCGGATTGGATCTCATCAATGCTCTGTAAAACTGAAGCATAACCTTCTTCCTCTTTGTATCCCAGTTCCTTTGAGATAAGAGCCAGAATTTCATTAGCCTTTTTGATAATTTGTTGTACCTGTGGGCTGCATTAACACAATTTGATGGACATAGCAACCCCATTCATTTTGTTGCTCCATCTTTTTATTTCTTTTACATGGAAATAAATATTCAACAATTTTTACTCTTGATTTCATAGTGGATGAGTTCATACTTCTCTACATTAAACTCTATCCTTCCCTGTTTTGTCCACTCACTCAATCTCCAATGTTTCTTCATAAGATTACTGTGCTTTCTAAATTAGTATAGCGTGCCAATCAATATATACTACCATGTTATTTGTTCATCCAAATCAGTCTGATCAAAAACTGATGTTGCAGTACAGTTTCCTGGAAACATCATATTTCACAAATCACAGCATTGTCTCACAATGATTTGCCAACTTACATTAATAGAACAAAAATCAGTTGAGTTTTACAAATAGATAAGCAATGCAATCTATCAGATTACCACACAGGTAAACTGCCCACACTCTGCACTTCCTCCCCTTCCTCCCAGACACACACACACATAATATCACTGTAAAAGTATGTACAACACATCAATGGATGCAATAATCTTAAACCAATTCATGAGATTGGAAATCCATGGTAAACGAATTGCTTTGCACTGTACCCGTTACTTCTTTCTATTCACCTGAATCATCGGATGAAGGGGCAGCGCGGAAAAGCTTGTGATTTCAAATAGTCTCTAACCTGGTGTCGTGTGACTTCTGGCCTTGTCCACGCCAGTCCTACACTACATTGCTACATCTGTTCACATCAATGGGAAATAGTTTGAGGGTGTAAAATCTGAACCAGGCAGCTTTCCAGTCAGTAGGCAAAAGTAAAGGATTTCTATACAGATGGTGTACAATCCCATAAATGCCACCATAAATGGAAACAAAAGCAACAGCAACCATATAATCCACTTTAAAACTTGAATATAAATACTTTAATAGATCTGCCAAAGTCTTTTGGCTGAAAAGTAAACAAAAAGCATTATTTGGAAAATAATACAAATTGAGTGTATTTGAGCCATATATTTATAATTTCATCCAAATGCTTGTCACTATATAGGAGTTTGAAAATAATCTCTGCATGTGTTGAAAACTTTTTTTTTGTAATTGTCAAAAGGTTAATTATACCATAGAAGTTACAATATTTTCATAACGCCTGTAAAATCCGATTGATTTCTGTTCTTTCATTAGGAAGGAGTTGCCTTTGGCAGTGTTGGTCTAAAGATTGAATGATTTTTGCCTTATTGCACAAGGTAGTAACAGCAAAGCTTCAGAATCTCATAGGATTGTCTTACCCTGCTAGAACCAAGTACAGAGAATCAGCTTATAGGAAATCTGCTGCAGATAGGTTAGCAATTATAATTTTAAAAGGGCCGGATCTGTATTTTTGCCCTGGGATTTTGTTTTTTCAGGGAGTTCATTTCTTGGAAAGGCATTTCTTTTCTGCTGTCACTTTTCAGACTGGCATTTAAATGTCATGTATTTGAGTCATTTTATGAAAAGCCCACTTCATAGCATTTATCTGTCACTCCAAACTAGCAGCGAGAAAAAAACAAGTGTGGAAACATGTTACAAATCTGTACTCTGAAATAAATTTGAAATGATATGGCAAATGTCAACCTCAATTCCAATTATGTTAACAAGGCTATAAATGAAATTGGCTGGACTAAAAATGAAAATGCTATAGAAAGAGTTGCTGAAGAAGATAGGGAAATAGCAGCTATTAAGTAATGAATTTATTAACAAAAATAGACCTGAACATTCAAAAAATCTACATTCCCCACAACTCCAGCAAGGGGACGGTGGTGGATCTTTCAATTAGAGTATGAGTGTAATGATGAAAATGGTTTCATAATGCTGAAAACCCCACCATTTCCAACTACCATCGAAGGAGGTGAAGGTGATGCAGAGACACAAGGGTTCCAGGTGTCAGAAACATGGTGCAGAATTGTCAGGCTTGCACATGAAGAGACATCAAATGACAGAAGTAGGGTCAACTTCAGGGTTCAGCTTTGAAATTGGAACTCCAAAGGGATTTAGCAAGAAGGAAATTTTCTTCTGTCACATGAAAAGTTCTACCATCTCCTTCTTACTACAAATTCAACAGGCTTTCAAGTTCCCTACTCCTGAAAATTTGGCTCAGGGCACCAGATAAGAATGCTTAAGGATAAATTTCTGTCCATTAGCTTAACTAAGATGCTATTTTTTTAAGGAACTTGAGGTTTGTCATCAACATGAGTGAAAAAAAAAATCAAGTAGTCTTTTGTCCTATTTTTGTGTTTTGCACAATCAGGGTCAAAATTGATGGACAGGAAAGGAAAGCTATAGGAAGAAGTAGAAATTGATTTAAATGTCAGATCATTTACTTCTCAGTGAAGTGAGAAAATCTGAGTGAGATCATCTTGGATACAATTTCTGAGCCCTATTTAATGACGAGAAACCTCCCTGCCAGTAAGGTCTGAATGATTATGTGGCAGTTGATCTTTCATTGCAATGATGAAGGAATGTCAAGGTTAAATCCCTTTTCAAGCAGGTTCACTCTATCAGGTAATGGGAACCAGATAGGAGGGCTAGTGTTGGAGAAACAGAGGACAGGAAGATGTGCTGGAGGATGGGGAAGAAGTTTTAGTGCAGATGGTGCATTTTTTGTGCTTGCACATTTGACATATAAAAGTTATCACTTTGGGAATCAGTATGGGTCCTAGCTGTAGCACCTTTTTGTATGATACTGGGGCATTTTTTTTTTGCTCCATATCTACTCAGGTCATTTCCCACACTTCTACTTTCAGTACATTGCTAGCTTTTTGAGCAGGGCCAAAGAAATCAGAGGATAACCACTCAGGTTTTCTGAGCCATTTCACTGTCCGACCTGTTTAAGGTCACATTGCTTTGAGAGATGATCAGTTTTTCAGACATCCCAAGGAGGAGTGAAGTTGTCATGGACAAGCATTGTACATCTTTTACAGACAAATTATTCCTTGACTGCAGATAACCTGTGTGAACCATAAAGTTAAGGTCTGCAGGCAAGAGGTTGCATTTAATGTGGGCAACATTGAGGTTAAATGCAATTTGCAGGAATTATGCTGGACGCTAGCTGGCACACATCATTACGCACTGACACCTACCTTGTGATGAGGGTACAAAATCAGTGATGATTCCACATATTCGTTGACGGGAAGGTTTATTTTCTTTATTAAAACTTTAAGGGAGCACATTGCTACTCAAAGCTAGGAGATGCACCATGGGCAGCTTACATGACCACTCTCCCTATTAGCACATTGGTTTTCTGAGAAAGTACTGCCTCTCAGGGAGTTAGTGCTGCATTACAGGATCCTGGAACCTTTCCAGGCAATTTAGCAGTCTATGCAGACTTTGAAACATTGAATGCTGGAATTGTTGAAAGACGATTCTTCAAACTTCTTTTCAACCAGCTGCCTGAAACACTTCACTTCAGAGCATTAAGCTATGATGTCCTAACAATACCTTCAGAGCAATGCAACCTCAGCACCACGTCATGGTCTCACTGACTGCCTTTTTTACATAAGTGGCCGATACAACAGCGATGCATAAGTTTGAGAAAGTGGATCACCTGAAGGTATTAAATGGGTTAAAAACATTATGAAATATCTTTAGCAAACAGGGTGAAGGAAAATCCCAGAGCCTTTTATTTATAAATTTGAGGAGCAAGAGGGTAACTAGAGAAAGGCTTGGTCCACTCAAGAATAAAGGAGGCAAGTTATGCACAGAATCAGAGAAAATGGGTGAGATTCTTAATCAGTACTTTGCATTGGTATTCACTGAGGAGAGGGACATGACAGATGTTGAGGTTAGGAATAGATGTTTGATTAATCTAGGTCAAACCGGCATAAACAGGGAGGAAGTGTTGGGTATTCGAAAAGGCATTAAGGTAGACAAGTCCCCAGGTCCAGATGGGATCTATCCCAGGTTACTGAGGGAAGTGAGAGAGGGGCCTTAACAGATATCTTTACATCATCCTTGAACATGGGTGAGGTTGCAGAGGACTGGACAATTGCTATTGTTGTCCCCTTGTTTAAGAAGGGTAGCAGGGATAACTCAGGTAAGCATAGACTGGTGAGCCTGACATCAGTGGTAGGGAAGCTGCTGGAGAAGTTACTAAGGGACAGGATCTATTTACATTTAGGAGAAAATGGGCTTATCAATGATAGGCAACATGGTTTTGTGCAAGGAAGGTCATGTCTTAGAATTCTTTGAGGAAATGATGACGCTGATTGATGAGGGTAGGACTTAGATGTCATATACATGGACTTCAGTAAGACGTTTTGTAAGGTTCCCCATGGTAGGTTGAAGAAAGTGAAGTCGCATGGGGGTCCAGGGTATACTAACTAGATAGATAGAGAACTGGCAGGGCAACAGGAGACAGCCAGTAGTAATGGAAGGGGGTTTCTCAAAATTGAGAACTGTGACTTGTGGCATTCCACAGGGATCTGTGTTGGGACCACTGTTGTTTGTGATATACATAAATGATTTGGAAGAAGGTACAGGTGGTCGGATTAGTAAGTTTGCAGATGACAATAAGATTCGTGGAGTAGCAGATAGTGAAGGGGACTGTTAGAGAATATAGCAGAATATAGATAGATTGGAGAGTTGGACAGAGAAATGGCAGATGGAGTTCAATCCAAGCAAATGCAAGATAATGCCGTTTGGAAGATCCAGTTCAAGAGTGAACTATATGGTAAATGGAAAAGCCCTGTGGAAAATTGATGTACGGAGAGATCTGGGTGTTCAAGTCCATTGTACCCTGAAGGTGGCAATGCAGGTCAACAGAGAGGTCAAGAAGGCATACAGCGTGCTTTCCGTCATCAGACGGAGTTTTGAGTACAAGAGTTGGCAGGCCGGTCACATTTGGAATACTGCATACAGTTCTGATCACCAAATTACCAAAAGGATGTGGATGTTTTGGAGAAGCTGCAGAGGAGGTTCACCAGGGTGTTGCCTGGTATGGAGGGCACTGGTTATGAAGAGAGGTTGAGTAGATTAGGAGTATTTTCATTAGACAGATGGAAGTTGAGCGGGGACCTGATTGAGGTCTACAAAATCATGACAGTATAGACAGGGTGGATAGCAAGAAGCTTTTTACCAGAGTGGAGGACTCAATTACTAGCGGTCATGAGTTCAAAGTGAGAGGGGAAAAGTTTAAGGGAGATAGGTGTGGAGAGTTCTTTATGCATATGGTGGTGGGTGCCTGAAATGTGTTGAGGCGGGCACAATAGCATCATTTAAGATGTATCTGGACAGATACATGAATAGACAGCAAGTAGAGGGATACAGATCCTTAGAAAATAGGTGACAGGTTTAGATAGAAGATCTGGATCGGCGGAGGCTTGGAAGGCCAAAGGATCTGCTCCTGTGTTGTAATTTTCTTTGTTCTTTGTATCAAATGTGCAATTAGGTGTATAGACCTAATTATAAACACAAAAGGACTGCAAAATTAAGTCCACATGTCCTTTGCACTAAGAAGGGCCTGCTTGCCAGAATACCAAAGAAAATTAGTAATTGAACATAGCCCAAGTCCAGATTTCTCTGGCCTTTTAGGCTCAATGTTGTGTAGCTCTATTCTGCTTTTCTGGATGTCCCACCCGGTCAATGTCCTGATCCTCAGTCTCCTCTTGATCCTCAGAGGTTTGTGGTCAGATACCTATTTCATCTGTATCCAGGACAACCATTCTTTCTCAGCTTCAGTTGTGAAGGGCTTAACATGATACAGTGATACAGGACACCTTTTCTGAACTATACTGCAAGGCACAACCAGAGTAGTCGATCCATTGAAACCTTATCTTACATTGTCCTGTTGCAGGATGTTTATGTGAAACATGATTCAGAAATATGTAGATGACAAAAACAAAAATTGACAGTAGTTGATAGTGAAGAGAATAACTGGTTTGGTTCAGTAGATAGAAAAGTGGCCAATAGCATTCAATCTAGAGAAGTGTGGAGTTTTATATTTAAGCAGGGCACTAAAGCTAGGCCTATTTGAGAAAAACAGTGAGAAAAAAAGACTAAACACTATATCTCCATACACTCAGGAATATTTCATATCCCTTAATGAGAAAGTTGAGATATAACTTATATAAATGATTAGAATGGGTATAATTTTTTCAGAAATACAATGAAGCAGTTGATGTTAGGGCATGGATACTGTACCGAAGCCTGATGATAATTTTTTAATTTGTGCTGATTTTAGTGGTGAAAGAAATCTGAAAAAACTCAGCAGGTCTAAAAGCATGTGTGAAGAGAAATCAGGGTTAACGTATCGGGTCCAGTGACCCTTCCTCAGAACTGGAACAAAGTGGTTGGCCCTGAAAACATAATTTAAGCAATGAGAGCACTGTCCAATTATATATGATGTGCCATTATATGATGCAGAATTCTTGTTCCAGTTTCATTTTTGGAAGATTTCTTAGGAAAGCAGCACCAGGGTCACTTGCCTATCATCAAGTACAGAACCAGAGTTTGGACACTGATGTAGTGGCCTACAATCACAAAGAACATTGAAAACCTCATTGCTGATTTCGAGACTTGTGTCATAGACTGACTTGACACACATATCTCATTCCCAAAAGGTTTTGGTAATGTGTGGGCACAAATCTGTTTGTTCTTGATGGGAAGTCTTATCTCATGGCCATTCATTATTTCTCCTGATGAATAAAAGTTAAGCAGTTACATGGCATGACTGTGATGCGATTATCCATGTCTTATTGGAAATATTTGCTAGTATAATAACACTGATGGGAACATTTTGAAAACCAGACCACAGATCATTAATGGATTCTTTGACTAATGCTTGCAGCCAGTTCTGGATTTGAACAGGTTGCAAGCTTGCCTTAAACACACAATCAAATAGGTGATGCATTAGCTTTAGGTGAAGCAGTTAAGTCAGTCTTAAAATAGTATACCAATTTCTGTGTAGCATGAAGCTATAGATCTACTCCATCCCAATGTGTTCTTGCATCACTGGAGCTGTTGATGATCAGGAAGCTTTACACCTATAGGACTAGCAAAACATATATTGCTAGGAAAGATCATATCATGTGCAACAGGTCTCACCCTTCAATAGATGCTACATCAATAGGTGCAAGATGTTGTCACATTGTCACTTTTAAGACATGAGACAACAGGTGCTACTCAAGCACACACTCCACTCTCCATACACCCTTTACTCCTTTTTCAATCAAATATCTAATTGTGTTCAATAAATAGCCTCCATCGCTTGTGAGGGAAGTAAATTCTAAAGACTGACAGAAAGAAGAAATTTGCCCTCCTCTCTACCTTAAATACCCCTTATTATTAAACCGTGCCCTCTAGTTCTAGACTAACTCAGAATAGAAACCATTCGCACAGCATTTACCTTGTCAACTGCTGTCAATCAGATTACCTCGCAAAGCATGAAATTAAACCTGATTATTATCTCCTCATACAATAAACTGCTCCTCCCAGTGGTCAGCTGAGTGAACCTTCTCTGAACTTTTCTAATATGTGTGTCCTTCCTTAAGTAAGGTGCAGCCACTTAGCTTTTGATTAATCATTTTACAGTCTATCAGATTCAACTTTGAATTCAACAATTACTGTTTACAATGATTGCTCCCAATTTTACTGATAACAACTGATCGCACTGGTTGTGCTTTTCCATGTATCTGAACCCCATCTTGTTTTCCATTGTATGTTCCATTATCAATCCCTTTTGCCTGCACCATCATCTCTTTGGTCATTTAAATCACTTCTGTCTTTCATCCCAAAGTGGACTTTCCTTTTTTTATAACCTCCTCTGCCCATCCTTTCTCTCTGATCTGTTTCACTTTCAAGTTCTGATTCAAGGTCACAGACTTAAAACATGAAATAAATTTCTTTCAAATTTCCAACATTTTCTGTTGTTATTTCTGATTTCTGGCGCTCTCAGTATTTTGCCATTTGGATATTTTTCAGTCAAGTTTCTGTCAGCATAAAACTGTAAATAATTCAACACAATTTAGCAACATTTCCCACATAAGCCACGGGATATCTCATGGAGGGGAAATGGAAACTTTGAAAGGAATGGCATGGCACAAGAACTGATTTGTAATTTGTGTACTATTTATACATGTTGCCCTTATCTACCTGTTTAAGTATTTGATACATGGAAAATAAACAGAAAAACCTGATAAAACACTTAAAAATTTGGAGAACAATAAGAATAAAGCAAATATTTCTAAAAAAAAACTACTCTCTATTTTTTGGTGAGAAATTGTTGAAAATGTACCTGCTTAAGATTTTGCCTCGGTTCGTATACAATGCCTTTCAAATCATATTAGTATTCAGATTCAAATCAAATACTAAATCTCTGAAGCAAGGATAATGTTGCTGTTGCTTGCGCTGGGAATGGCTGACAACCTCCATGCACATACCTCTGTAATTGAGACAAGTACTTGTCCTGATGTCTCACCAGTACACAGACAATAACAAACTGGGATGGTTTGCATTTGTTTCTGAGCAATAACAGTTTTGTCAGAATTCCAAAACAACAGTCGTGAAAACCATGCACAGTTTTGGGTAAACCAAAATGGACATTTTGACACCTGATGGTAAAAGCACAGTGAACATGCAATATTGATTTGATGCCAGCTGTGCCATTCTGGAATTCAACAGTCCATAATTTCTCTCTTATCATGTGTTCAGCAGCAGGAAGGAACCCTACCAGTGTTATTAAAGGGATCAACAACAACTTATAGGTAAAAGTTAAAGATAATTGGTTAGATTCTTTTCGGTACTTCTGACGGTAAAACAAAAAAAAAGCACAAGGAATAGCAGCAGGGATTAATCGAACAATCCATAGAACTTGGTTTGCCATTTTTTGCAATATTAGTTGATCTTCTACTTGTGCTCAAACCCTCTTCTTTCCCCCCAGGTTCCTTGATTTCCTCAGAGGTAAAAGAAATCTGTCTACCTTAACCTTGAATATACTGAGCAATTAATCTACAACACATGGTGGGAGAGAATTCCAAAGATTCACAATCTTTTAAATGAATAACTTTAACCTCATCACAATCCTTTTATCCCAGGTCTAAATCTGTTTTAGATTTCCCAGTTGTGGAAAAACCCTCTCAGCGTCTACCCTATCAAGGCCTGTCAGAATCTTAAAGGTTTCAACAACAAACATTTGCTCTTCTCAATTCCAAAGGTTATAGATCCATCTTGCTCACCCTTTCATCATACCTTAACCTTCTCGACACAGGAATTAATGCACCTACTTTGCTGTACTATCTCAAATACAATATATTCTTCCTTAGATATGGAGTCTAAAATGGTGCACAGCTCTTAGGTGTGTTCTTAACAAAGACTTGTACAATTGTTTCAAAACTTTCTTCTTCACCTACTCCAGCCTTGCAACAAAAGGCAAATATTCCATTTGCTTCCCTTGTGACTTGTTCTGCATAGCATGTGCTGCATGTATAAGGAGATCCAAGTCTGTTAGAACTTCAGTATTTACATTCTCCATATTTTTAAAAATATTCTGTTTTACAATTCTTACTACTGAAGAAATAATTTCACACCTCTCCAAATTTTACTCCATCTGTCAATTTGTTGTCCACTCACTTAACTTGTTGATATCTCTTCGCAGCCTTTTCACATCCTTCTTACAGTTTACATCCTCACTCATTTTGCACTGTCAACAACTTGTACAAATTATTCTAAGGCATTAACATAGATTGTAAACAACGGAGTATGAGTGCTGATGTCTGAGACACTTCAATATTTTGAGTGAAGCTTACATGTTATCAATTCGAAAATTCCCTGTTTACTCCCTACTTCCTGACTCCACTTTCATCTAAATAAATAAATTACCCCCAACTCCATGAGTCCTTAACTTCTGTATTTACCTTTTCTATGACAATGTGTTGAAAGTCTTTTAGAAATGTATGTAAATTGTATCTATTGGCTCTCCTTGATATACTGTATTATTTTATCCTCAACAAGCTTGTTTATGAAAGAAAAGTCCTTTTCTTTTGTCTGATCATGCAGTAATTCACTGATTGCATAGTTAAGATTTCCTTTTTAAGAGATTCCAGTATTTTCTCAAAGACTGATTTCAGGATAACCGGCCTGCAATTCCTCTCTTCCTTTTTTCGGGCATGTGTATGCATGGGAAATTCCCTGAAATGTCAACTCTCCTGCTCCTCAGACACTGCCTGACTTGTTGTGCTTTTCCAGCACCACAATTTTTTACAAAGTATTCTGTCAGACAAGGCCTAGTATTCTGACTGCAGTTATGATGTTTCAGTTCTGCATCAGTTTATTGCCAACCATTACAACAATGGCTATTAGATGGCAACGTTTGTCTGCTGTAATGACTTATGACTCCAGGTTCAAGCCCATGCATATATACGCTGCATCTATGCAAGGAGAGATTGGCTGCTGCAAGAACTGTAATGGAGTGGGCTACGAGCTTTCTGAAACAACATTTCTTCTGGTTGCATTAATCTAAACCAGTCTTGCATCACTCCATTGAGTGACTGTCTGGCTTTGTGGTAGTCTGCTACATGCTGTTTATCCTCACCATTTTTACCACTGGCTATATGGTGAGCAGCTGAAGGGAAGGAGTGCAAGAAGGAAGAAGCTAGTTCCCCCTGCCTGCAACTTTGCATCATCTTGTCTAGCAACAGAGACTGAAGTGTATCAGTGGAGGTTGTAGGATCTGTTTGGGTGATGCAGTTACCATGATGGACAGCTAACATTCTTTATGGTGAGGAAACATCTGAAAATGAATTTTCCAGCTCAGCGAGCAAACTTACATCCAGAACATTCTTTCAAACTGCAGTAATGAGGTTTGAAGCAATATGAAGTATGGGCGGGTGGGAATGAGCAGGTCTAATTCCTGACTGTTGAGATTATTGGTGCTGATGTGGAATGTGGTCATTATGATGCTTAACTTGTACAAAGTCATTAAATTTCCTGCAGCACTGCATCCAGCTCCTCGTTGCTTGACTCCCACCATGGATATTCTTATTATCTGCTCCCATTACCTTTTCACATGTAGTTAGAGGACCTCCCCTGTGGGATTAGAAGACATCCATCTGATATTCCAACTCCTCCACACATAGTTTGGCAGTGCAGTTTCCAAAAATCTTGGAGCTTTTCTTTAACGTTTCTCAGTTTAGATGTAATTGTAACATAACTGCAAATTCTTGAACTGGCCACAATTTAGGGTGCAGGCATATTGGATTCTTGGTGAATTTTGATAAATTCTTTGCTGGTTGAAGTCAGGCCTAATGCAAAGGAAGATGGTGGTAATTATTGATGCTCAATCAATAGACGATAGGCAATAGGTGCATGAGAAGGCCATTCTGCCCTTTGAGCCAGCATCATCATTCATTATGATCATGGCTGATCATCCTCAATCAGTATCCTGTTCCTGCCTTATCCACATAACCTTTGATTCCACTATCCTTAAGAGCTCTATCCAACTCTTTCTTGAAAGTATCCAGACACTTGATTTTCACAGCCTTCTGGGGCAGAGCATTCCACACACCCACCACTCTCTGGGTGAAGAAGGTTCTCCTCAACTCTTGTTCTAAATGGCCTACCTCTTATTTTTAAATTGTGTCCTCTGGTTCGGGACTCACCCATCAGCGGAAACATGTTTCCTGCCTCCAGAGTGTCCAATCCTTTAATAATCTTATACGTCTCAATCAGATCCCCTCTCAGCCTTCTAAACTCAAGTGAATACAAGCCCAGTTGCTCCAATCTTTCAGCGTAAGGTAGTCCCACCATTCTGGGAATTGACCTCGTGAACCTATGCTGCACTCCCTAAATAGCCAGAATGTCTTTCCTCAAACTTGGAGACCTAAACTGCGCACAATATTCCAGGTGCGGTCTCACGAGGGCCCTGCACAGCTGCAGAAGGACCTCTTTGCTCCTATGTTCAATTCCTCTTGTTATGAAGGCCAGCATGCCATTAGCTTTCTTCACTGCCTGCTGCACCTGCATGCTTGCTTTCAATGACTGATGTACAGGAACACCTAGATCTCGTTGTACTGCCCCTTTATCTAACTTGACTCCATTTAGATAGTAATCTGCCTTCCTGCTCTTGCCACTGAAGTGGATAACCACACATCTATCCACATTAAACAGCATCTGCCATGCATCCATCCACTCACCTAGCCTGTCCAGGTCACCCTGTATTCTCCTAACATCCTCCTCACATTTCACCCTGTCACCCAGCTTTGTGTCATCAGCAAATTTGCTAATATTACTTTTAATACCTTCATCTATATCATAAATGTACATTGTAAAAAGCTGCAGTCCCAGCACTGATCCCTGCGGCATACCAGTGGTCACCACCTGCCATTCCGAAAGGGAGCCGTTTATCACTACTCTTTATTTCCTGTCAGCCAACCAATTTTCAATCCATGTCAGTATTTTGCCTCTAATACCAAGTGCCCTAATTTTGCTCACTAACCTTCTATGTGGGACTTTATCAAAGGCTTTCTGAAAGTCTAGGTTTACTACATCCACTGGATCTCCCTTGTCCATCTTCAGAGTTACATCCTCAAACAATTCCATAAGATTAGTCAAGCATGATTTCCCCTTCATAAATCCATGCTTACTCTGACCTATCCTGTTACTGCTATCCAGATGTGTCAGAATTTCATCCTTTATAATTGACTCCAGCATTTTTCCTACCACTGAGGTCAGACTAACTGGTCTATAATTTCCTGCTTTCTCTCTCCCACCTTTCTTAATAATTGGTACAACATTAGCCACCCTCCAATCCGCAGGAACTGATCCTGAATCTATAGAACATTGGAAAATGATCACCAATGCATCTTCGATTTCTAGAGCCACCTCCTTCAGTACCCTGGGATGCAGACCATCAGGTCTCGGGGACTTATCAACCTTCAGACCTAACAGTCTCTCCAACACCATTTCCTGTCTAATATAAATTCCCTTCAGTTCAGGTCCTTCAGCCAGTATTACATCTTGGAGATTGCTTGTGTCTTCCCCAATGAAGACAGACCTAAAGTACCAATTCAACTCTTCTGCCATTTCTTTGCTTTCCATAATAAATTCAACCGTTTCTGTCTTCAAGGGCCCAATTTTAGTCTTAACCATTTTTTTTCTTTTCAAATACCTAAAAAAGCCTTTACTATCCTCCTTTATATTTTTGGCCAGTTTACCTTCGTACCTCATTTTTTCTTTGCGTATTTCCTTTTTAGTTATCCTCTGTTGTTCTTTAAAAGCTTCCCAGTCCTTCGATTTCCCACTCATCTTTGCTATGTTATACTTTTTCCCTTTTATCTTTATATGGTCCTTAACTTCCCTCGTCAGCCACAACCGCCCCTGCCTCCCCTTAGGATCTTTCTTCCTTTTTGGGATGAACTGATCCTGCACCTGCTGCACCCAGAAATACCTGCCATTGTTGTTCCACTGCTATCCCTGCTAGGGTATTGCACCATTGAACTTTGGCCAGCTCCTCCCTCATAGCTCCATAGTTCCCCTTATTCAACTGAAATATTGTCACTTCCGATTCTAGCCTTTCCCTTTCAAACTGCAGATTAAAGCTTATTGTATTGTGGTCACTATCTCCTAATGGCTCCTTTACTTCGAGGTCCCTGATCAAATCCGGTTCGTTGCACAACACCAGATCCAGAATTGCTTTCTCCCTGGTAGGCTCCAGCACAAGCTGTTCTAAGAATCCATCTCGGCTGCACTCCACAAACTCCCTTTCTTGGGGTCCAGTACCATCCTGATTCTCCCCGTCTACTTGCATGTTGAAACTCCCCCATAACAACTTAGCGACAGGCCAATTTCAGCTCCTTATTCAACTTACACACTACATCCAGGCTACTGTTTGGGGGCCTGTAGATAACTCCCATTAGTGTCTTTCTCCCCTTAGTATTTCTCAGCTCTATCCATACTGACTCTACATCCCCTGATTCTAGGTCCCGCAATGCAAGGGACTGAATATCATTCCTTACCAACAGGGCCATCCCACCCCCGCTGCCAGTCAGTCTGTCCTTACGATAGCACGTATAGCCTTTAATATTCATTTCCCAGGCCCTGTCCACTTGAAGCCACGTTTCAGTTATCCCCACAACATCGTAACTGCCAATTTCCAAATGTGCCTCAAGCTCATCCACCTTATTTCTAATGCTTCGTGCATTCATATATAATGTTTTTAATTTGTCACTCCCCTCACCCTTCCTATCAATCCCTATTTCACTTAACCTTACGGCATGATCCTTTTTTGAGTTTTCTGCTCCATTGATTCCGTTGTCTTTCCTGACTTCTCTTGTTCTAACTTTCCCTTTAACTTCCTTCTTAAACTTCCAGTTTGTCCCCTCCCCCCGACTATTTAGTTTAAACGCAGCTGTGTTGCAGTTGCAAACTTGCCTGCCAGAATGCTGGTCCCCCACCTATTAAGGTGCAACCCCTCCCTCTTGTACAATTTATCCTTACCGCTAAACATACCCCAGTGATCCAAGAATTTAAATCCTTGCTTCCTGCACCAGTTCCCCAGCCACACATTCAAGTCCATTATCTCCCTGTTCCTGTCCTCTCCAGTCCGAGGAACTAGAAGCAAACCAGAGATAACCACCCTGGATGTCCTGCTTTTTAGCCTTCTTCTGAGTTCTCCGAAGTCCCGCTGTAGAATGTCCCTCCTCTTCTTCCCGACGTCATTTGTGCCAACATGCCACCACCTCTGGCTCTTCACCTTCGCCCTTGAGGGTTTCCTGCACTCTGTCTGTGATGTCCTTAATCCTGGCACCAGGAAGGCAACACACCATCTTCAAATCCCGTCTGTTGCAGTAAAAACCCCTTTCAGTCCCTCTCTATGGAGTCCCCTATTACCACGGCTCTGTGTGATGTCTGAGGCTCTGCCTCCATGCCAATTTCTGATTGGCAGGCTTGACCGCCTCTCAGACCGGCAGTGACATCTGTCTCTAAGGTTTCTAAGAGATTCAACCTGTTCCTGACAGGTACTTCCCCCGGGGTCTCTTGCACTTGTCTCATCTCTGCCTTCCTCATTGTCTTCTCCCTTCTACTCTCTTCTGGTATGCTCGGTGTAATAATCTCGCTGAAGGTCCTGTCCAGAAAGATATCGTTCTCTCAGATGAGCCTAAGGTCATCAAGTTCTTTCTTCAGTGCTGCAATATACTCTGTCAGAAGCTGAACATGTACACACTTTCCACAGTTATACGAGCCAGCTACACCAGAGTCCCTGAACTCCCACATCATGCACATAGTACACTGAATCAGCTTGGCAGTCATGTCTTCACCCTCTTCAACTGTGGCGTAATCACTTCTCTCAACTTCTTTGTCGAAGACACCTGAACCAAAGACTCGCTCTTTTCTTAACAGAAACTTCCCTCGATCCTTGTGTTTTGTTGCAAGTCTGTGGACTTTTAATTTACGTTCAAGGAGGAGGGTGTGAGGGAGGCCCTACCGTGTAGGACCTGGTACGTGCCAAAGATTGTAAAGTGGAGTGAATCTCTAGATCTGTAGGTGGGGCCTAGAACATACCTACTTAAATAACACTCACCCACCTTCCCAACAGCCTCTGCACCCCGACTTCACTTCCGCCCAGCTCCTGCTGCTCCCTGCTGCAAAAAGACCGCTGGCTTCGAGGTAAGTACTTAAATAACACTTACCCACCTTCCCAACAGCCTCTGCACTCTGACTTCACTTCCGCCCAGCTCCCGTCACTTTCCCACGACATCTCTGCAGTTTTTCAGGGTTGTGATCGAAGCATGACCATCTTCAGTTACCTTATTAATGACCTTCCCTCCATTATAAGGTCAGAAGGAGAAATATGCTTTGCTGATTCCACAATTTTCAGTACAATTCACAATGCCCCAGATACTGAAGCATACAATGTCAAATGCAGCAAGATCATGGACAAGGTGATCCATGGCAAGAAATACATGCACCACACATGGACCCAGATAATGACCATCTTCAACAAGAGGAAATCTAACCATCACCCCTTGGCAAAGGCATTAGCATCACTGAATTGTCTACTATAAACATCCTGGGGGCTACCAGAAACTAAGCTGGATCAACCATATAATTACTGTGGCCACAATAGCAGGTCAAAAGTTAGTAATTCTGTATCAAAGAGACCCACCTCTTGTCTTTTCAGTACCTACTAACCATCTGCAAGGTACAAGCCAAAGATTGTAAAGTGGAGTGAATCTCTGTAAGCAGCTTAATGTCATTCAGGAATTGGCACATGATTCACCATCTCCAACATTCACTTCCTTTCATCACCGATGCACACTTCAGCTGTGTGTGTTATTTACAAAATTCACTGCGATAACTCACGAAGGCTCCTTCAACTATACCCTTCAAATCTGCAACTTTTACTACCTAAGATGACAATGGTAGCCGATGCACAGGAACACCATCTGCACATTGCCCACTATGAAATATACTATCCTGACTTGGAAATATGCTACAGTTTCTTCTGTGGCTGGGCCAAAGGCCTGGAACTCATGCCCAATCAACACGATGGGTATCCCTCACCCTGAGAAATGTGATGGTTCAAGAAAGAAGCTTACCACCACCGTATCCAGGGCAATTAGGGTTGGGCATTAAATGCTGGCTCAGCCAGCTACACCCACTTCCAATGAGCAGTTTTTTTAAAAAATGCTAGTCATTCATAATGTTGTCTTTCTATTGATGAACCAGTCATTCAATAGCTGATTTAGCCCCGACTAGATGCTAAACATTTTGAAATGATCTAAAAGCTTGACATTTCTTGCATTACAAACAATAAGGACCAACAGCACCCATATTCATTTTTAGGGTCCATCTAGAGACTAAGAACCAGATGAGGCAAAAACTGTGGGCTTGAAAGGAACACCATCTTTGCCCCCTCTGGGCACAGACCCTTTTTAAAGGAGGTAATCCCTCTTTTCCTTCTTACATTTTACCCCAAGTTAGAAAAGTAGTGAGCTAATCATTTGCTTTTTGCCTTTGTTCACCCATAGTACTATGATGGTGAAGGTGCAAAGAGACCCTTGATTGTGCTTTATTTGGATACTTCAGGGCATCAGTAGTATCAGGTCAGGTGAGCAAACTAGCCCTTTACCTGACCACTGAATTAAGAGGGACATGCAAGGGTCAGATGGGAAGATAGTGGCCTAGCTATCCTATGTACTTTATGTGCCCCCCCCCCCCCCCCCCCCACCCTCCTTTTAATAAGTTGACAGTGGGTTGTAAAGCTCACCCCAAAAATAAAATTGTTTGAAATTACAAATGGATGCACCAAGAAGAAGGAGTTTTCAGAAGACAAAAATACCGGTAAAGGTTAAGGAATGTTGGAAAGGGGTCTCACAAGGCAATTGTGTTGTTACTGAATGAATGGCCATCAATGAGAATGGATTAAGAAGTAGGTCTGTGTCTAAAGAACTTTGGATATGTGCTGGTATGAATAAACGGAGGCATTTCAGAGATAGGCACGGCTAATGCAAAGAGTTAAATAAGAAAATTAAGATTTGCTTGAAAATTTGTAACCGATGCATTCATCTTGGCAATGGAAACCTAGCTTCATTTGATGCGGAATTTGGAATGCATTGGAGATGGTAGAGATTCAAAGGTAATAAGGAAATAAAAGGAAGGAACTAATATTATACAGTAGCTTTCATATCCTTTGCAATGAAGCTCTTTAAAAACGCTTGTATTGTTTTAATTAGCAGTTCTTTCGTCAACACATCTTTCAAGTCTATCTGAGAGGACAGATTGGGTTTCATTCTAATGTTTCATCCAGCTTCTGCCACCTCTAACATTGTGAATATGATCATCAAACCACTAGTCTGTAATTCTGGGCTCAAGTTTCTCTTGGGGGTTTAACCTTTTGCTGGGATTCTGAGTGGCTACTGTCAAAATAAAGGGTTGCTAGTCTGGTGTCAGTAACTTAGCTTGTAGTTCACTCACAATTATTTTTTAATTGCAAGATTTAATACAGATGCTGATTGAGTTCTTCATGTTTAGTAAATGATACAACCTTGTTCCCAGGGTCAAACTACCTTTGAGAACAGTTGTTATTGTCGGAGAACAGTACAAGTGTTGGTGTAACCAGCACCTGCCCTTTGCATGGCTTCACTGCTCCTGGTCTTCTTACTTACACATTCATGGAACTTTGGACTGAGCTAATGTCATATGGAGCTCACACATTTAGCTGAGCCAGCCGTTTATAATCTTTTCAGCCTTTGTTTCTGAGTTACAAACTGTCTTAGTGCAGTAAATGCTTTGGACAAAGGTTTATCCTGTTCCCGAGACTTTTGTTCATACGTAAGAATTTATTCCATACTGGGATAAATTGATTTATTAACCTATCGTAAAATGCTATAAAGACCAATATCAACAACAACGTGTATTTATATAATGTCTTTAAATTAGAGTAATAAAAGTTTCCAAGTCACTTCGCAGGAGGATTATGAAACAAAATTTGACACTAATTTAGAGAATAGGAATTTAGCATCGATGATGAAAAGCTTTGTGAAAAGGATACGCTTTAAATAAGGAACAAGAAATAGCGATTTGGAGAATTTAGGTTAAAGGCAACTGCAGGTTCCAGCAAGGTCCAGTGATTAAAATTGGAAACACCTGAGGCCAGACTAAAATGAACACAAATTCCTGGAGGGTTATGAGGCTGGAGAGGAGTATAGAGATATGGAGAGGGGAGACCATGGATGTATTTGAAATAAGCAAAAGAATTTTAAAGTCAAGGCATGGATTGACTAGGCCCTACTGCAGTTCAATGAGCACAGGCATGGTGGTGAGAGTTAAGACATCGGTAGCAGAGTTTGGATGACCTCAAGTTTGGAGGGTAGAGTGAGAAACCATTTGGAGATGTACTGGAATAGTTAAATCTAAATTTAATAATGGCAAAAATGAATTGTTTCAGCAACAAGTGATTTGAAATAAAGCTGAAATTTATCAATGTTATGGAAGTGGAAATAAGCAGTCCTTATGATGGCACATACATTTGGATGAAAGTTTATCTTTGGATCAAATGTTAAACCAAAGCTATGAACAAACTGGCTTAATGGTAGAATGTTGCCAAGAAGAGGGATAGTGGTGATAGCTGGGGAATGGAGTTGTGAGGGGGTACTGAAAACAATAACATCAGCGTTCTCAATGTATAACTGGAGGAAATGTCTGCTTATGACACTGAACATAGATAAACACAAATAACTTAATAATAGTGGAGCAACTGAAAGATGTGGTGGTGAAGTAGAGCTGGTTTTTGTCAGTGTTCCTAATGTGTAAATTATTTCTGTGATTTTGGTGATATTGCCAAGCAGCAAGATATAGACGAGGAACAGGAGAGACCAAGATCCTTGAAGAGGCAACTGAATTAATATGTCAGAAATTCCATTGCAAGTGATACTGTAGCTATGATTAGCTTCATATGAATGGAACCAGATGTAAGTGGACCCATCGAGCTGCATCGAGCTGATTAGTGGGCGGCACGGTGGCACAGTGGTTAGCACTGCTGCCTCACAGCGCCAGAGACCTGGGTTCAATTCCCGACTCAGGCGACTGACTGTGTGGAGTTCGCACATTCTCCCTGTGTCTGCGTGGGTTTCCTCCGGGTGGTCCGGTTTCCTCCCACAGTCCAAAGATGTGCACGTCAGGTGAATTGGCCATGCTAAATTGCTCGTAGTGTTAGATAAAGGGGTAAATGTATGGGAATGGGTGGGTTACGCTTCGGCGGGTTGGTGTGGACTTGTTGGGCCGAAGGACCTGTTTCCACACTGTAAGTAATCTAATCTAATCACTAGGATGGAAAAACATTGGAACAGAATGATCGATTTAATTGTTCAAGGTAGGTGAAGAAGGAAAAGAAGATAAAATATAAAATTCTCGTAATCGAATTTGATGTCATTTCTGATGTTGGTGAAAGACATTTGATACTATGGCAGAGCTTAAAACCTGATGGGTGGTAGAGTTGTAGAAGGGGGAGTGGTGTGTGTGGTTCAAACATGCAGGTTAGGAAGGTTATAAATTTGGGAGACAATATGTGCAAAGATTTTGAAAAGGAATGTTGATTTGGAAATGGGATGGCAGATTGCAAAGATATTCAAGACAATTTTTGTTTTCTTGAGAAGGGCATTGATGCCAGATTTAAAGGAGAGAAGTCAACAATATTGGAGAATTTAGGTTAAAGGCAACTGCAGGTTCCAGCAAGGTCCAGTGATTAAAATTGGAAACACCTGAGGCCAGACTAAAATGAACACAAATTCCTGGAGGGTTATGAGGCTGGAGAAGAGTATAGAGATATGGAGAGGGGAGACCATGGATGTATTTGAAATAAGCAAAAGAATTTTAAAGTCAAGGCATGGATTGACTAGGCCCTACTGCAGTTCAATGAGCACAGGCATGGTGGTGAGAGTTAAGACATCGGTAGCAGAGTTTGGATGACCTCAAGTTTGGAGGGTAGAGTGAGAAACCATTTGGAGATGTACTGGAATAGTTAAATCTAAATTTAATAATGGCAAAAATGAATTGTTTCAGCAACAAGTGATTTGAAATAAAGCTGAAATTTATCAATGTTATGGAAGTGGAAATAAGCAGTCCTTATGATGGCACATACATTTGGATGAAAGTTTATCTTTGGATCAAATGCTAACATGGAGCCAGGGAGAGGAAACTGGGTCAACAGCAGTTTATTGAGATTAATGTTGAGTAAACAGTATAACAAGATAAGTTTGGAGAGATTATGATAAGAAATAGTAGAGAAACTAGACCAAAGTACAGGTATGGGGCTTGGGCGATGGGTGGCATCATAGAGAGTTTGACCCAATAGGCTAGTGGAAGCAAACGATACTACAAAGGAATCTGATTGAATCGTCTCAATTTTAGTAGCACAAAAGCGAACTAACTCCTTGTACTTGTTGGATATGAAATGGGTGAGGGGGGAAGGACTTAAGATGGTTTGCAGCAGAGGAGAATTTCAGTGCATTTCTTTACAATCTAGGATAATCCTGGAAGCTGAGAGCAGGTTCCAACGTTGTTTTAGGCAGTCCATTCTGATCTTGTGGTGGATGGTTAAACGAGCATCTTGCCACATCCTTTCAGTTAGTTCTGCATCCGTTGGACCTTGGGCTGTCTCGGTGAGGATCATAACAAGGTGAAAAAGAGTAATGAGTTGAGATGAACACTCAAGTCACTAAGATGAGGTGCACCTCAGAGCAAAATACTGCAGATGTTGGAAATCCTTAATAAAAACAGAAAGTACTGGAGAAACTCTGCAGGTCTGCAGCATCTCTTGAGGAAGAAACTAATGTTTTGAGGTTAGTAGTACTCCTACAAAGAAGAGTTTTACTAGACATCAAATATCAACGTTGTTTCTTCACTTACAGAAGTTGCTAGATTTGCATTTTTTGTTTTTGTTTTAATAAGGATGAGATTTACAGACTGAGGGAACAAAGAAGTGAAGTTATGTCAGTGCTTTTTAATTCATACATGTGGAAGCGGTAGAGAATAATGAATTTGAATTAGTGGTGAGGGAGTGGAACAAGGTAGAAGTACCAGTTGAGTATGGGAACAGGGTAAAATGTGAACTGGTTATAAACACAATGTTGTCACCATAAAAGAGTTTGAAAGGGCGCATGATGGTTTATGTAGCCAAAGGAAAAGACCTCATCAAGAAGAAAGCTGTAACCAACATTCAGAAAGGTGTTGTTCAGATCATGGCATTGATGCAATCATCCACAATATAGGAATGGACAACAAGAGACTTGTTCACAAGTGAGCAGACATTCTGGAAAGAAATAAGGAGACAGGCATTCAGGGCTGACTTGCAGGCAAAGGTCACAGTTCAGCAGTGGGATGGGAAAGCTGCAGAGGAAGAATATTGATAAGATTAGGTCATAGTGGGAGCACTGGGCAAGAAAGTCAACAAGGGATTGGAATGGGGAAAATGGTTTGCTACTAATAATGAACCCATGCTAAAGGGCTCCCTTGAAAGGTGCCAAAATAGGCAAAGATTGGAGCATTATACTTAACCAAGAGGAAATCAACTTTGATGGCAAGGGAGCAGAAAAACCAAGGAGAAACTGAAGGTTTGAGGTAAAAACTGGGAGGACAGAGTGCCATGGACAGGAAAGGTTAAAGGAGGCATATTATTAAATGAGATGGGTCTAAGAAGGGGAACGATGAGGAAAGTTCAATAAAAAAATCCTTGGAGAATACCAACTGAAAACACAAGATTAGGATCCATTGTACACTGATGACATCAGCTTTGTTTTAACACCTCTCTTAGTCACTCCACTGCATCTGATTTACTGAGCTGCTTATCCAACAGCCAATATTGCACTAGCTGAAATTTCCTTTTGCTAAATACTGGAGGATTGTCTTTCATCCCAGTGACAAATTCTATTCTCCAGATATATGCTTAATCCTTCTCCCTAAGCACTGTCTGAGATTCAACCATATTGCTCATAATCTTGCCAATTGATATGGTTTGGAGCCAACCTTCAAAACCTAATTGCAATCATCCAGAGCTCCTGCTCCCTGGAAACCTTCGGCCCACCTTCGGATCATTTCCTGCAGAAAATGTCAAAATTCTTCTGGGCCCCAGCCCCTCCCTTTCTCTGTAGCCTTCTCCAGTCCCAAACTCCGAGGTACTTGCAATGCTCCAATTCTTCAGAGAGTCCCAAATTTAATCACTGTTGCATTTGTGGCTACACTTTCAGTTATCTAGAACCTAAGTTCTAGAACACGCTTCCCGAATCTCTCCATCTTTATGTCTCACTCTCCATTACAAGACAGGCAGAAAGTTAAAATACTGAGGACAATCTTCTTTTGTATTATAGCAAACAATCCGCAAAGAAAGTCATCAACACCAAGAAAGGTGTGCTCAAAATGAGAAATGGTAAACAAATGTGAAGGGAGCATTTCTAAGTATGACAGTGGTTGATCAGGGAGCAGAAAAATCTGTCTGTCACAGACTTATGACTTTCTGTACTTACCTCTGTAAATTTAACTTCTAAATATTTGAAACACTGACAATGTCACTTGACAATCTGGAGTAAAATAATGGTTACCTTTAGAACAGATTGCAAATAACACACAGATGTACAAGTGCTCTGAAATGCGTATTTCATCTCATGCCAGCTGTACTTGGACTCTTAAAAATAAACTCAATATTCCTTCTATTTTCAGAAGGCATTCTGTAACAATTTTCATCAAAATATATTTCATAGATTTCCACAAATTTTTGCAACTGAAATAAACAGAACATAAAACTGAAATAAATTCTGAGATTGTTCATGGTTAAGAGGTATCCTAAAGTACTGGCATGCATTCAATTGTTGCCTGCAGTCTCTGTTAAATTTCCATAATTTTTGTGATTTATATGCATGCAAATCTTGGACCTAAAATCCCCTCATAATAAGCAGGATAGCATGCTCTTCTGTCTGTTGCTTAAATGCTTCATTGTTAAATTCTTCTCTGAGAGGTTTGAGGGATCAGTAGAGGTGATCTCAGTAATTGGAATAGTCTGTGATAATAATTTGTAATCTAGTTATTAATTATGATGCACTATGTACAAAAAATGATAGTGCGGTACACAGAATTTGGCTGTCTTGCTGGTGCTAATTATTTCTTAAAGAAATGGCAATCAGGGTTTTGATGATAGCCATGACACAGATATTCACTCTTGCACCTTGTTTATTAGTTCATGGCTAATTAGCTTAACTGTCCTACGCAGATTGGCTACTGATCATCTGACAAAATTAAGTACAAAGACTTTGTATGTTTAAAACTAAGAAAAAAAATAAGGTTAAGAAAGACATCCTTTAATATCTAAGGAGTTCAGAATTAATGCTTGTCTAAGTACATAAAGGGTAGAAAATAATTTTAGTGAGCTAGCACAAATAGCCATACAACTATATGATGTAGCGCTCGTAAGATAAATGTGACTAAAAACTAGGTCTAGGCACTTAAGATTCATGGGCTAAATTTTACCAGAAATCAGCTAAGTATCATTTTTGTCAAGCTTCATGGAGGGTTTCTCCACAAAGCCTAATGACTTTTCTTACGCGATCATTCCAACCTTGCCTCAATAAATAATACCATGCCCCTGTGGCACCCCAGTCTTCTGAAGCCAGTGTATTTTCCCACTTGCCATTGGCATCAGTCCTCTATACTGCTGGAGTTCTTAGCATCGGCACCATCTTTGTAGGTCTGTTGCACACCCAGTCAAAACTTTCAGTCCAGAGCTGCCCTGCATGATGTATGGCATTTGCCCAGAAATGGCAGATAATGAGAAATTGGAGCCCAGGTTTGTAGACAGGGGTCACAGATGTCTTGGTAGATGGGGTGGTCCAGAAAAGGGCTGCCTTCTTCCTGCAGAACCAGCAGAGGAGATCATGACATTAGACCCTGCTGGCCTGATGGTTCAGGTTTGCCACTCAGATCAGTGTGGGATTATCCAGCTCGAGGAATGCCCCAGCAGTGTTTGAAGAAGGACAATGACCCTTCCCATTCCTCCAGGATAAGTGACTGAAATGTGGTCTCTGCAACAATATACTCACCCTATCACTCCTGCTGCACCTACCTCCCACCAAGGGTTCAGGCTCTACTACTTTCATTATTGACCACACCAACATCTCTCACATGCTCTTCTACCAAACCTGCACCGCCTCTGTGCTGTCTACATATTCACTTGGAACACCTCAACACTTTTGCACCACCAGCAACAGCTCTGACATCCATTTTAATCTCACACAATTGTTTTTCTCTTATTTATAGAAACTTAAGAAATAGGAGATTTCTAAAGCAGTGTATAATAGTGCTGAAAGAGCCAGGAAAGGTAATAGAATCTACAACATTCAGCTCCTCAACCCTAATTAAGAGAGAATCATGGTAATCGCTGGCATGGACTGGGACCAGCCCTGTTGAGATGGAAACCATAAGTATCGTGGGAATTAAAAGCAAGATTATGGGATGGCAGGACTTGTATGAAGAGATGCTGGATTGATTCGGATGAAATTCACTGGAGTTTGGAAAATAATAACTGGGAGTCCAGACTAGAGGTCACAGTCTAAGGATACTGGGTAGGCCATTTAACATGGAGGTGAGGGGAAATTTCTTAACCCAGAGAGTGGCGAGCCTGTCACAGAAAGTGGTTGAGGTCAAAACATTGAAGGATTTCAAGAAGGATTAAATACAGTTCTTAGGGCTAAATGGGTCAAAGAGTATGAGGTGAAAGTGAGAACAGAACTGTGAGTTGGATGATCAACCATATATATGTTGAATGGTGGAGGAGGCTGGTAGGTCTGATTGGCCTATTATTATTTCTATGTTTCTAACAAGACGACATTGGAGCAGAAGAAGGCCATTTGCCCCATTGAATCTGCTCCACTATTCAATGAGATCAAGGCTGATCTGATAATCCTCAATTTTACTTTCCCACATTTTCCCCATAAACCTTGATTTCCTATTGACTAAAAATATGACTATCTCAGCCTTAGATATGCTTAACAACCCACAGATTTACAACCCTCTGTGAGAAATAAAGATGCTCCTAATCTCTGTCCTAACTGAGTGACCCTTAACTCTAAGATTGTGCTCTCTGGTCCGAGACTGTCTCATAAGGGGAACAACAAAATCTCTGTATCAGTATTGTCAAGCTCCTAAGAATCTTGTGTGTTTCAAAAGTTTCTTTTCATTTTTTTATATTCCAATGAATACCGGTTTCACCGTCTCAATTTCTCACCTTAAGAAAAGCCCACTCTTCTTATTGAACCTTCTCTGGACTGTTTCTAATGCCAATATATCTTTGCTTAGATATCAGAACTTAAATCATTCATAGTATTTCAGGTGTGATCTGTTGAATGCCTTGTTTAGTTTTAGTAAGGACTCCCTTTTTTTATAATCCATTCCCTTTGATATAAAGGCCAATATTCCATTTCCCTTCCCTATTACCTGCTGAACTTGTATTCAACAGTTTTTGTAATTCATGCACGAGGACCTTCAAATCCCTGTTTGCTGTCACCAAATGCAGTTTTTTCCCATTTCAGTAATATTCTATTTTTTCCAGCCAAAGAGCATGACCTCACATTTTCCCATATTATATTTATTGCCCACTCTCTTAAACCTTTCTACATCCCTCTGAAGACTTTGTATCATCCTCGCATTTTGCCTTCCAATCTATTTTTGTGTCAGCCATAAAATTGACGATCGTACCTTATCTTCTGATATGACAAGTAAGAAGCATTGTCCATTGCTGACCTTCTTACTCCTGCTGTGAATACATTTTTAACATGCCAAAACCTGTTGTTTGTGACACATTCTGGTTATGGTCTCCTGCATTGAGAAGCAACAGTTGCCTGATCTCTGTTGGTTAATAAGGTAATGTTATTAACAGTTCAGATATTGACATCTCAGTGAGTACTTTAGTTAGATTAGAGCTACGAACACCTGATGGGGAGCACTTCACTGCCATATTCCCACAGCTGGTCAAGGAAGAAATGCCCAGTTTACAGGCACTCGAAGGATTGCGGGTGACCAGACACCTGCTCAGCCCTAGGCAGGAGAGGATGCCACGGTGTTGGCAATTTGTGACTTTATTGGCATATCCAAACAGAAGCAGCAGTGGGCAAACTGACACAAAAGTTGCAGGACTCCAGCAATATAGTTGGAACCTTGCCGCCTGAAGCATGCTAAGTGTCTGATTACCTTTGGCCGCTGTCATGGACAGACAGGTCTAGCTGTCTCAGGGTTTGCTGGGTGTGTACAGAGACCTGCACTCCATCATTACAACTATTGGTGCTTTGCACCGACAACAAGTTGTCAGTGGGGACACAGTATCTCGAGTTCCCTCTAAATAGCTCTTCCTCATTAGGAGACAGTGCAGCATCCAAGCAGAGGAGAAACCACACACAGAGGTGGCTGAGCCTGCTGCTTCCAATCTGACTGCCACTCTCTGTCTTGAGGCAGTTCAGACCGAAGAGGGTGCACCTCCCCCGGGCACAAAAATCTAACCAAACCTCCAACATGGTCCAATGTTGGGCATGCTCCACTGCAGCTGTGGAACCCCAAACTGTCCTGTGATGTAGCAGGAGGGAAAAAAAAAACAAAATCTTGTGAGGATACATAGGTGGCAAGGGTGACATCTCACTGTAAATATATTCTCACATTTGTAAAAGTATGTTCACTTTTCTTTATCAGATATATGAGTGGATGTCCATTCAGCTGCAACTATAATTTTCAAAATACAGGCCCACAACATAATTAGTGCTACACAATGTTTAATGTTCCAAGTTGTGAAGAGAGCCATTCCTGCACCATGTACATGCTTGGGAATTGGAAGATGTTTGCTACTTCAGCAACTAGCGGTAATCTTTCCAGACCATAAAACTTAGCTCGTGCATCATTGAATCTCACCACTGCTCCGTATGATCATGCTTTTGGGGCAAGGACTGCAACTGTACACAGAAGGTTAATGGTGAGGGTTCACATAGCATTTTGTGGTCACAAGTGTCTTTCAGCTTTAGCATGTGGAAGTCAGCATAATGCTATTATCCTTTGAATGGCCTCATATTGCTTGAAATTGAAGACCCCTCCCTTTCTAAATGAAAGAATTACCCACCCACTTCAGGTGTGGTGACAACTGTTTCAGCTCCTTTGTGAGCTTGTTGGTTATAGCACAATGGAAGGAAACAAACATTCACTCTTTCAGCAGTACATCACAGGCTCAGCCACTTCCTGTTACTGAACCTTAAATGTATACTTTTCCTGTCTTGGCAGCCCTTCTTGATGCCACCATAGATTTTAAACTTCCTCAAGTCATCAAAGGGAAAAAAAATGAATAGGATTTTGAAGAGGGTTTAGTTAATGAAATAAACCAGTACTTGTATGCAAAAGGTACATCATATTTGCCTCATCTTTCTGAATTTTGATGTCATAATAGGGAGATTTTAATGAGGAAAGTGCAGTTCAGGTTGCCTGTATGGATTTAACTGAGTGTTTTTAAAAAGTACAATACAAAAGACAGGCTATCAAGTTTGAGATGTGTGGACTTATATATAAAAATAAATTCACAGGATATCGACACCCTTGGTTGGACAGCATTTATTGTCTAACATTAATTAAGAGGCAACCACATTTCTGTGAGCCTGTAGTCATGTGTAAACAGGATTTCCTACTTTATTGGGCTTCAGTGAACCAGATTTTATTTAAAACAATTGACCGTAGTTACATGGTCACCATTAGGCTAGTATTTTATTCTGAATTTTATTGATTTCAAAGTTCACCATCCACCATGGTGAGTTTGGTAAACTGAGTCTGAGGTTTTGGATCACTAGCACAGTGACATTATAACTATGCCACTGGGAGTGTGAGCATCAGCTGGGAAAAAAGAAATAGCTTTAGGTCAGAAAACTGCATTTCATGGTAAATGGTTGTTTTTTTTCTGACTAGATGACATTAAACACTGATGTAAAAAAAATCTTCTGTGTCAGGACCACTGTTTTTCTCAATATGTATATAAAGCTCAGTGGTTAGCACTGCTGCCTCACAGTGCCAGGTACCAAGGTTCAATTCCAGCCTTGGGCGACTATCTGTGTCGAGTTTGCACGTTCTCCCCGTGTCTGTATGGGTTTCTCCGGGTGTTCCGGTTTCCTCCCACAGTCCAAAGATGAGCAAGGTGAATTGGCCGTGCTAAATTGCCCATAGTGTTAGGTGCATTAGTCAGAGGGAAATGGATCTGGGTGGGTTACTCTTCGGAGGGTCAGTGTGGACTTGTTGGGCCGAAGGGCCTGTTTCCACACTATAAGGAATCTAATCTAAATGATTTGGACCATGTAGTACAGGGTTTAAAAAAAGTTGAAAAGTTGTCAATTATACTAAATCTGAAAATATGGAAAAGTAATTGAGATGATGTCAGCAGTAACAGGAAATCATAGTTAGACTAGAAGAGTGGTTAGACAATTGGAAGATGGAATTTAACACCAAGTGAGGTGATGCATTTTGTCAGATAAAAAGAGGAAAAATAGACTTCATGTCAAAATTCTCTAAAGATTGTGCAGGGAGTAGAACTTGGGGGTTCACAAGCATAGATCTTTTAAGGTGGCAGGACATATCGAGACAGGAAAGAGCAAAGCATTTGGAATCTTGGATTTCTTAAATAGAATAAATGAGTGCAGAAGAAAAGAGGTTGTGCTAAAGATTTGTAATGTTCTAGTTCAGCAACAATTAGCATTACCATCCACATTTGGTCTCACATTTTGGAATCTTGGATTTTTTATACAGAGAGTTTGTATACACTTAGAGTCATAGAGTCATAGAGATGTACAGCATGGAAACAGACCCTTCGGTCCAACCCATCTATGCTGACCAGATATCCCAACCCCATCTAGTCAACCTGTCAGCACCTGGCCCATATCCCTCCAAACCTTTCCTATTCATATACCCATCCAAATGCCTTTTAAATGTTGCAATTGTACCAGCCTCTACTACTTCCTCTGGCAGCTCATTCCGTTCATGTACCACTCTCTGTGTGAAAAAGTTGCCCCTTAGGTCTCTTTTATGTCTTTCCCCTCTCACACTAAACCTATGCCCTCTAGTTCTGGATTCACCCACCCCAGGGAAAAGACTTTGTCTATTTATCCTATCCATGCCCCTCATAATTTTGTAAACCTCTATAAGGTCACCCCTCAGCCTCCGATGCTCCAGGGAAAACAGCCCCAGCTTGTTCAGCCTCTCCCCCTAGCTCAAATCCTCCAACCCTGGCAACATCCTTGTAAATCTGTTTTGAACCCTTTCAAATTTCACAACATCTTTCCAATAGGAAGAAGACCAGAATTGCAATATCCCAACAGTGGCCTAACCAATATCCTGTACAGCCGCAATATGACCTCCCAACTCCTGTACTCAGTACTCTGGCAATTAAAAATAGCATACCAAATGCCTTTTTCACTATCCTATCTACCTGCACTTTCAAGGAGCTCCACTTTCAAGGAGCTATGAACCTGCACTCCAAGGTCTCTTTGTTCAGCAACACTCCTTGGGACTTTACCATTAAGTGTATAAGTCCTGCTAAGATTTGCTTTACCAAAATGCAGCACCTCGCATTTATCTGAATTAAACTCCATCTGCCACTTCTTAGCCCATTGGCCCATCTGGTCCAGATCCTGTTGTAATCTGAGGTAACCTTCTTCACTGTCCGCTGCACCTCCAATTTTGGTGTCATCTGCAAATTTGCTAACTGTACCTCTTATGTTCACAACCAAATCATTATGTAAATGACAAAAAGTAGAGGACCCAGCACCGATCCTTGTGGCACTCTATTGGTCACAACCCTCCACCATCACCCTCTGTCTTCTACCTTTGAGCCAGTTCTGTATCCAAATGGCTAGTTCTCCCTTTATTCCATGACATCTAACCTTGCTAACCAGTCTCCCATGGGGAATCTTGTCGAACATCTTACTGAAGTCCATATAGATCACATCTACCACTCTGCCCTCATCAATCCTCTTTGTTACTTCTTCAAAACAATCAAATTTGTGAGACATGACTTTCCACACACAAAGCCATGTTTACTATCCCTAATCAGTCCTTGCCTTTCCAAATACATGTACATCCTGTCCCTCAGGATTCCCTCCAACAACTTGCCCACCACTGACATCAGGCTCACTGGCCTATAGTTCCCTGGCTTGTCTTTACCACCCTTCTTAAACAGTGGCACTACGTTAGCCAACCTCCAGTCTTCCGGCACCTCACCTGTGACTATCGATGATACAAATATCTCAGCCAGAGGCCCAGCAATCACTTCCCTAGCTTCCCATAGAGTTCTAGGGTACACCTGATCAGGTCCTTGGGATTTATCCATCTTTATGCATTTCAAGACATCCAGCACTTCCTCCTCTGTGATATGGACATTTTGCAAGGTGTCACCATCTATTTCTCTACTTTCTATATCTTCCATATCCTTTTCCACTGTAAATAATGATGCAAAATACTCATTTAGTATCTCCCCCATTTTCTGCAGCTCCACACAAAGGCCGCCTTGCTGATCTTTGAGGCGCCCTATTCTCTCCCTAGTTATCCTTTTGTCCTTAATGTATTTGTAAAAACACTTTGGATTCTCCTTAACTCTATTTGCCAAAGCTATTTCATGTCCCCTTTTTGCCCTCCTGATTTCCCTCTTAAGTATACCCCTACTGCCTTTATACTCTTCTAAGAATTTACTCGATCTATCTGTCTATACCTGACATATGCTTCCTTCCTTTTTTTAACCAAACCTTCAATTTCTTTAGTCATCCAGCATTCCCTATACCTACCAGCCTTTCCTTTCACCCTAACAGGAATATACTTTCTCTGGATTCTCGTTATCTCATTTCTGAAGGCTTCCCATTTTCCAGTCGTCCCTTTACCGCAAACATCTGCCTCCAATCAGCTTTTGAAAGTTCTTGCTTAATACCATAAAAATTGGCCTTTCTCCAATTTAGAACTTCAACTTTTAGATCTGTTCTATCCTTTTCCATCACTATTTTAAATCTAATAGAATTATTGATGGGCCATATGGCTGATTCCTGTTTCCTTATGCCTCCGCAAATGTACTTTTTTGCAGACCACTGGACTTCCTCAACAACAGGGCAAGACCATTTGTGCTGTTCTCAAAACACAAAAATGGATTTTAGCATCAACAGGCATTGAAACCATGGCTCTGAGTTCCCAGTGCATACCAAATGGGAGGATATTTCATCTCCAGATTGTTGTTGGTCAAATCAGATAGCTTGCCGCTCTGCAGTCCCAGTAGTGTCATGAGGAGCAGTGGTCACTCTGGAACTGAAGTCAGTCCCAAGCGATGGACAATGATGGAGGGCAGAGACTGAGGGGAGTGGGGTGGCCTCAGCTGGGCAAGTCAGACAGACCTTGACAAGGGAGGTCGTGGACCATGTCGGGCATGTTGCTTGAGCAGGAGAGACTCTTGACCCAAAGCCCACAGTTAGGCTGTCAGTATGTACCTGGTGATATTGTCACATAATCCATCACTACGATTGCCCACACCATTGGTTAAAAAAACTGGAGGCAGAATCAACAATGGTCATTCCTTTTCCACTTAAGGATCTCAATTGGCCCAAGGGTGATGGGCCTTCTAACACCCATCCAACAACTGGTAAAATACCAACAGAAGTATGTAAGCAACTGGCACAGCATCCTTGCCCTCTGCCTGCCAACCCTCTTCCATGGGAATTAAAATTCCTGACAATAATTCCCATGTGTTAGTCATTGAGAGAGTATGATTTCAAACCCCATATTGGCAGTTTCAACTCGAATTGGGGTTTTGTTTGCAAGGTGAAATCTTGTACTGCCATACTAAAAATGATTATATGCTATGGATGAATAGTGGCATGCTCATGTGCTTTGGTGAAGAAAATCAGTCATCTTTAGCCAGTCTGGCTTGTATCTAACTCCAGTCCCATGCCAACATAATTGTCCTCTGAGAAGGCCCAGGAAATATGCAATTGCATCAAAATGCACAACTTCAAGAAGGCTCTTCACCACCTTCTCAACAGCAAGCTATATTGATGGCCTTGTCTACAGAGAATATATTGGGTCACTGATGTGTTTTTTGCATTTAAAGTGTCAAGAAGTTGGTTTTTCATCAAATCAAACACTATTGTTATTTTTAAAAAGTACTGGGATTGCTTACTAGGTCAAATAATCTGCAAGGAAAACTAACTAAACTTCAATCTCTGCTTCAGGAGAAACTGAAGCACTGTAATAGTTTTTTCACTAAGCCTCCCTTTCCATTTAGCCTTTGTTTCTTCCTTTGTTACTGATTATTATGGTAAAGAGATTCAATTGTTGCATCAAGACTTTCTTAAAAATCAGTAAATCCACTAAGGAACACAAAAAAAATGCAAATATTGAGGCGATTTCTGGTTTGAGTAAATCTCAGCCATTATAAATTAATGATCTACATGCATGCATCAACAGCTTAATTATGCTGTTACAGTGCATTTTAATATATATCATATCAAATTCATGTACATTTCACCTAATTAAAAATTGAGTCATAAACACAAGATCTTAGAAATTATCTTTTGGTCCTCTATAACCTGCTCCGCAATTCATTTAAATCATAAAGATTTTAAAACAATACTGAAAATCATTTGAATAATGCAGAATAACTACTGCCTCTGATAGGATACTCCAGAGTAAAGGAAAATGATATGAAATTTGTGTTGGGACAAATTGGAGTTTCAGATGTCGATGAACTTCATTAAAGATGTATGAATTCATACAGTTAGTTTGTTGTCTATTTTCTTCAGGAATCTACAAATAAATCGCATCCTTTACCATGTAATTGGAAAGAACAATCTTGACAGATCCCAAAGATTTTACTGGTTTAAAAATTTTATGCCAACTTCTACCTTCTATGAATTTACATATGTTTGTTCTCCATGATATACCTAGGTGTATCTGCAGTAACAGTTATTCAACATGGCAGATTGGTTGACAACTGTAGAACAAACTGCATTTGCTTATCTTTCTCTTCCATTTTATTTATTTTAAAGTGTATTAATTTTCACTTTACGTACTTTCTATATTGGCAATTAATTGCTCGGACAAAGTAATTCCAGCTCCTTTGCAATATTTCCCATTGCTCAATGGAGTGTCTCACTGGTCTCCATAAAATGCATTATCTTACCAATGTGTACATGTAGTTAACTAATTAAAAATAGTTATTTTTAATTTAATTAAAATTTTGGTTGGCCCTTCAGATCCTAAAACTGTTCTTCTCTTCATTTTAAGCATATCTGCCCTGTGCCTTAATCTCAAATCTCTTCATACCCTTATTTCATGAAAAAAATCAGTCTTCAAAATTACAATTGGCTTAGAATCAACAGCTCTTTAGAGGTGATTTCATGTTTCTTGTTACCACTTGTAGGGAAAAAAAGTTTCTTGCTTTTACTTCTAAGTAAGTTAACTTTGCATTTGAAATCATGTTCCCTTATTTAGTCTGTGTTTAAAACTTTTAAAACTGTTATCATTTGATGGATCAGTATTGCACCTTCACATGGGCCTATGTAATTTTCCTGAGGTTCAGCAGCCAAAAGGAATGCAGTACTACAGATGGGTGTCTGTCCAAATTTCTGCAGAACTGAACTATCACTGAATTCTGAAGAGATGTATTATAGTGAAACATTAAGTCAGCTTCTCATCTCCATAAAGTCCACCAGACCTGCTGAGCTTTTCTAAGGCTTTCTGCTTTTTATGAACAATGACTTCCTTGCTTTTGTACTACCACCTCCTTGAAATAAGGACCCTGCACTGCGGAAATCCTAGACAATCATCCATCCGCCTCACCAATCTAGGAGATCAGAGACCAACTGCAACAGCCCTACAACCAACTCTTTTGAGATCAACTATTAGCAAAATCTAAAGATAAAAAAAAATGATCTCTATTCTGATAGCTCCACACTGCTGCAATATACTGAGCCATTAGAAAAGTTCTCATTATTCATATTTCACCATTGACTTTTGTAAGCATAATTTTCCTCTCTTTGTGATTGCATGGAAATTTGTATCCATTTATCTATTTCTTATTTTACTACTATGATAGTCGATGTGATTTATTATCAGATATTCATTCACATTTTTGGAAAACTTTCGTAGGAGCTGCCAAATAATCTGAATTTCCTGGACACTTTCCCATATTAACTTCTTCCAGGATCAGTCTGCCTTGGAACATGTCCTCTTTTAATCTCTTTTTCTACACTAAAGTCATTATTTCACAATTCTCTCTTCATAATGTAGAACTTCCATTTAGTTCCCTCATAACGTGTCGCACATCAATATTTCGCCAATTTATCCGAGTGCTCTTAGCTTCCACGGGAGAGTCTGTTGGAGTTGTCCCAACACGAAGGCTTTGCTGATCAAAGATTATTTCTGTGATCTCTCAGTAATAGGATTTGAATTGCAATGAAAGCCGGTAGACTGTACCCTGGGTTACTTCCAGCCTGTGTCTGGGGATAACACATACTTCAGGGGATACATTTTATCAGCAGGCAATGCATATCATCACTGCTGCAGAGAACAAGTTACAATATATTTGTCTCTCCTTTATGGAGTTGCAGGTATGGAAACAATCACTGAACCTCTTTATTTTTAGCCATGCAGAGAAATAAAATCTGATTAACCCAATCCACTTAAGAGAAAGAAAAAAAAAAGCTATTTGATTCAAACCGTCAAACCTAACTATTTTGATGTTACTTATCCCCCTTGCGTTCAGTCAATGCCTGTTTCTGTGCCTTTTTTTTCAAGCCTATAGGTCTATTCTTCATGTCATTTTATTAAGGTCAGGAAATAAGGAAGTTGATTTGAAGCTTTTCAATTATACCATGATATAAATATCATCTTCCTTTTTAATATTGTATTTTCTTTGATATTTTCCTGCTTATTTAAAAAAAACCCTACGATACAGCAGACTCTATAATTATGTTTGCCACATCTTTACATATTTTACAAAATCCCTTCTGCAGTCAAGGTGCTATTTTAGTCTTTGTCTTATTCTTGACATTAAAAATAACTTTGCAATGAAACTGAAGTGTCGGCATGGAGTACTGGAATGCTTGCTGAGCAAGATTTACTGACTTTGACAAAAGTAAAGGACAGAATTTAAAGGAAAATAATACCTCCTATTCACTAATTTCTATTTGCCTTGTATTACAAACTAAATTTGTGGAGAGTCTGAGGTGCTTGCTGGTCTCAGTCTTTATTATATCCCTTTCCTGCAAATCAAATTGCCTTGTATAAAGCTGTTTTAAAAGTAATGAATCCCAGGTGATAGAGTGTATGAACAGAATTGAATGCACTGGCTGAGATCTGCAGATTATATTGATTCTCTGTTCCAAATGTCTCCCTGACTGACTGCCACCCAAATTATCACAATCTACAGCTTGAAAGCTTAGTTCTTCAAAGATGTGACTGAGGTCTTAAACACATTTCTTGTGTAATAACCAGCTTAGTACAACAAATAAAAGTCTAACATTTAAAGTGCAAGGAAATTGCATTAAAGTCTCGTAAAAATACTATTTAATTTAACATTGTCTTTTTCAATTTCTGACATCTTAGGTGTTTTATTGTCAATAATAGATGCTAGAGATTTAGTTAGAGAAACTAGACCTTGACAAAAACTTGGATTTGGTATACATTTCACAACTTTCTTTTTATAAAAAAAAAACTTATAGATCTTTTAGTAATGTTTTTAGAAATTTAAAATGCATATAGTTTCTTAGATTGTTTCTTCCTTTTATGTTTTCTACAGTGCAAGTGTTATTTTGTAGGGAAATGCAGTAATTAATCAGTGCATTGTGTACTCCCATGAACAGCAGATTGAAGAGGTTTTATTAATTTTGGTGCTTTTGCACTAAGAAGGGCAGGAACACTACCTTCGGTGAGAACGTATAACATTCCAAGCAATGTTCAGTCTCTTCAGAACAAAACAATCAATTTCCTTCAAAGACTTATCAAGAACTTGCATAATTTAGTGACAAATAAAGTAGATTGATTAAGCAGTTCATCTCATGTTTTTGTTCAGTTTTCAGGAACTAAGGCTATGTATAGAATTACACAACTGAGGAGAATGAATTGAGCATTCAAGTCCAACTCAGATCTGCAACTGAATTTGCACAAGTTTGGCATCCGAATATCAAATACAGCTCTCATGTACAGACAGAACAGATGCATACAGTGAAAACTGCAGGTGGATGCTATGTGCATGATGTGTTCTTTGAAAATACTATTTGATATGTATCATTAGGCTGTACTGAAAGAGCAAAGGTAAAAACAATGATTGCAGATGCTGGAAACCAGATTCTGGATTAGTGGTGCTGGAAGAGCACAGCAGTTCAGGCAGCATCCAAGGAGCTTCGAAATCGACGTTTCGGGCAAAAACCCTTCATCAGGAATAAAGGGCTTTTGCCCGAAACGTCAATTTCGAAGCTCCTTGGATGCTTCCAGAACTGCTGTGCTCTTCCAGCACCACTAATCCTGTACTGAAAGAGCAGACATCCTTCCATACATGAGAGGTGATGGACATACAATAAGCAATGCTTCTTTTTAGAAAAAGTATATGTATCTGGAAGTGCTATCACACACAATCGAAGATTATTTTTCTTCATCAGCAAATCTCTGTGGCTTTTTGTTTAAAGTACTAGCCACCACCAGTGACTCACCTGTGTAGCCAATTGAATAATTGCATGCAAGGCCAGAAATAGGCAAAGCAAACCATCAGAAGGTGAGGGGAAGGTAAGAAGAGTGGGATGATTCTAAATCTACATGGAATTGGAAAAAGCACTGTACCTCTGGAGGTGCCCACCTCTCTCGAAACATGTCAAGAGTATTGGTGGACATAGCATGCTCCCTCTCTAAGCACAGCCAGGAATGAACATAAAGCAATGCTTTCATGCTTTTATTGTTTTTAATAACCTATTTTTCTAATCAACCTCTCCAGGCTTGTCACACACCTCTGGAGCAGATGGGACTTGACCCTGAGCCTCCTGATCTGGGAGTAGGGACACTACCACTGTGCCAGAGAGCCCCAAAGCAATACTTTTATATGGAATGTCTTCATTTGAAACACCCTTGCTGATGGCCTAGAACAATCGTCCTTGTCAGACAAGTGATTACCACATGCATCACATTTAAACTTGCCAATTGACATTGTGAGTTGTTGTATTCAACACTGGTGTCTGATGCCAAACAGCTATAGGCACTGGTTGTCATGATAGTGCATGTCACCCCACAGGATGTGTTGTCACGTTCCTCTTTTATGAATTAATGATTCCCAGGTATAGTGGACACTCAGGTCCATCATGTCTTTTGCTTGTGGATCTTGTGGCCATAGAGGTTCATCTTGCTCTATGTACCTCCACAGAAGATTGTTACCTATGTGACCATATTCTAGCTTGTGAATGGGCCTAATTCACCAAAGCCACTTCCATTTGATTAGTGTCAATACATTTGAGAGCTCTGTCTTTGAGAAGGCTGTGATCTTTTGTAATTTTATCCTGTCAGAATATATAGATAATGCAGTGCAGACTGTAAAGTCAGAAATTATTGAACTTCTTTTCCTGGCAGCTGTAAGTCGCTTACGTTTGACAGTTACACTGCAATGTTCTGGCACGAAAAGCCTTACCGTCTCCATTTTACAGACCCCACCCCCACCACTACAACCAGAATGTTTTCAGCAACGGAACACGTAAAATATAACAAACGGCAAGCCCAAGACCTTCTGATCCATATCCCATATGATCTTGACAAAATGTGATAGTGGGTAATGTTGTTTAAGATAATGGTTCTGAGGAAGTTAATGTTTATGTTACATTGAGCCCCACATAACTTGATGTTGTCTCGCAATCTTTTGGTGGAAGCAGTTGAGTTCTGCATGAATACTCAAAGGGAGCGGATGTATTATATTTACTCCTGATAGGCGTTAGAAATTGCTCCTAATAAATTCATTCAAAGCTTGTCAATTGGAGTCATGCAATGAACCATCTTATGTAAGATAGGTATCTCTTCTGTTTAGACTCACCAGCATTTTAATCTCTGCTACTGACAGACCCTAGACTTGGCATAGAGAAAGGAAGATTGGTTTCAGCACATTACTCCATCCAGAATACTAAATGCTGGCAGCCTGGTATCTGAAACAGGGACATGGTACCAACAATGGTATTGTGAAGAATATAAAAACCCCAGGATATGACAGACAAAGCACCAGTTGCCTGCTCATGACTTGGTCTATTATTGAGGCCTTTCAATGGCCAATTAATTGGCACGTAAGGCACTCAATCTGCCTGTATTGCCGTAATTCACTGGGCTGTGAAAGGTAGGTAAAAATGGCAAGAATATCCACCTGGAGACATCCAACCTCCTCCAGAGAGCAGGATTTAATATCCCAATGTGTTTTGGCAGTTGGTAAGGATGAGGTAACAAGAGCATCCTACACATACAATCACGACCATAAGTTAGAAAAGTATGGAATGGGATTCTGAAATATGGTTCAAATTGTGGGACAAAGGCTTCTGGCACCAGTGGAAAGTTTTAATTGAATAGAGATGTTAACTTGAATGGAAATATGCCTAACCCACCTGGCACCTCAAGCACAGTGAAGAGCCAAACACTACTTCTTTAAGATTCTCAGCAACTTTGCCACAAACTGGAGGCTACTCAAGGATTCACTTTGTGTCAGCTCTTCTGGTGAAATCACCATCCCTATCCAGTATATCCCTGACTCCAGTTACCTTGGCAATGCATGTCCTCTTGACCATATCAATGGAGGTACAAATTCTTGAGTAGTGAGTCCTCGGAGATAGCTGCCATTCTTGATAAGGGGCCTCTGTTGCAAGGAGGCATGGTTTAGTATATCTTTCTTTCAACATAAGAGCTCCATGATATCACTGAGACTTTGCAGCTAGTGGAATAAACATGTTGACAGCACACACTGCCAAAGTAGAGTCTCCTGATCTGCAGGTAGAGACTCATTGCATGGGTCCAAAGGCCCGCATGTCTATTCTTAAAGGTTGAAGATAAATTGCACTCAAAAATTGTAAATTAATTTCAAGGTTAGGAGGGAGAAAAACCTCTTTTTTTTAATCCCACAATAATTTGGAAAATGTATGCATGCTGTTTCTGCAAAATGTATACCAAGAGGAAAGGGTTGTATTTTATTGAATTCTTTGACTGCTTAGATCACTTTGCACTTGTTATGTTGTTGCAAGTATAACTGCAATTCTTGTAAGTTTCTCAACTGGTAGTTCAGGTTCTCATGCAATTAAAGTCATTGCACCAAAAATCTCAAGAAAATTTAAACTCCAGGTACAGTAGAAATTTAAATAAAGCTTTTCATTGCTTTTGACTTTTTAAAATGCAGAGTATTGTACAACTACTTTTGAATGTTTTGTGGTCCCTTCAGCAGATATAGTCCAACTGTGAATCCCATATCCAGTTCTCCTTGTTAACCAGTCAGTATTTATTTTTCTTTATTTCCATTAGTGCCAGGTTTAACACAAAAAAAAACAGATCAAGGACAAGGTGTCTTCGTTAATACAGTTAAAAGCCCTTTGCATGTTAGCTGTCTGAAATGTATTGGTGTAATCTAATGCAGGAATGACTATGAAACAAATGAAGTGACCTTCATTGAAAAATAATTTAACAGATGCGTTATAAATGTAATTGTTTAAGTGATTTAGTTTTATATCCCCAGTAGGCATTCTTGTGAACTGCTGTCGAACTCACCTTGTAACTCTGAGAGCTGGCAAATTCAGCAATGACTTACCTTTTCTCAAAATGTCACTAAAGTTGCCAAGAATTTATTTCTTAATAATTAAAATCCAAAATAATTAAAATGGATTTATTTGCAGACCTTTTCTGTTTAATTATAGTGATTAGCTCCATTGTTTTTTTTAATTTGGCATATTGCTGATACTATCGAAAGCAAAATGAAAACAATTAACATGAAAGGATATAACAGCATATTTTCCTCTGGGTAACAATTTAAACAAAATGTCAGCATCTGTAAATTGTTAAATGAGAAAGGTAGAAGGCAGTAACAGGTGGCTTTACTGCTGCCCAGAGTGTTACTTGTAACCTGAAATATGTGTAATCAAATTAGCTCAACAAATTGCTTGTTAAAAAAGCCTTGAAGAATTGTTCTGTAGACTGCTATAATTCTAGAGGGTGGCAGTGAGGAAGGAATAGTTTAAAAAGTCAATCCTTAATTCCCCTTCAGACTGAAGGTTTGTCATTCAAATTAAAAGCAAGATTTAGATCTTCAAGCACAATACTCAAATACATGAACGTGGTTCTGTCAGAAGTAAAACAGAACACCGGATGCTGGAAATCTGATACAAAAGCATAAGCTGCTGGTAAAATTCAGCAGGTCTGGCAGCATCCAAAAATCTAATTTACTGTTCTCACTGTTCATGGTCTTGTCTCCTCTACACTGGGGAGATGAAATGCAGACCAGGTGACTGCTTTCCAAAACACCTAGGTTTGATCTGCAAAAATGACCCTGAGCTTCTAATTGCCTGCCTCTTCAATATACTACTGTGTTCCCTGGCCAACATTTCTCTTGCAGGCCTGCTGTAGTGTTCCAGTGGGCCTCAATGTGAGTTCGAACAACAACATCTCATTTTCCACTTGGGGACTATGCAGCCTCTGGTACTCAATATCGAGTATAATAACGTGAGAACCTTATTCTACTTTTCTATATTTTTTACCCATCTTCCTATCCAGTCCTATTATGACAATGTGTTGCTTTTAGCACAATCATCCGTGCTTGCATACACCATGGCCTGTTATCATATTATTTGGATTGCTGTCACTACAACTCACCTATTCTCTCTCAATCTTAGCTCTTATTATCATTTGATCGGCTTTTCTTCTGTACAAGCCTGCTATCTATAATTTCCATTTGTACCCCTTTCATATCTCTCTCTTTCATTCTCTCTCTCTCTCGCTCTCTCTGGGCTCCACCTTCACCTATTCGCTCCCCTTCCTCCCCATGTGCCATTCCCCAACACCCCCACCTGTCAATTTGGTCTTCAGCATAACTACCACTTTTTCCCAACTGCTGACAGTTCTGATGAAGAGTCACCAGGCTTAAACATTAACTCTGCTTTCTTCCCCCAAATATTGCCAGTTTTGCTGAGTTATACCTGCAACTTCTGTTTTTGTGTTGTTGGAATAACTAGTACAAATTGTCTTCCAATTACAGAAATGGGCATCATAAAAATGGGTGTATTATCAGATCCTTCATAATCTCGAGCAGGTAAAAAGGTTAGCCTAGGTCTAGATGAGGCATCAAAAACCAAATATAATTACAGACCAAAATAACTCTGAGTAAAGATCTATTGGCTTTCCCTGACCCAATCCATGGCTATTGAGACTTGGCCAATTGAAAATTTCAGAACTCAGATCGATAACTGTTTATTAGATAAAGCATGGAGGATATGAAATCAATGTGGGTAAGTTGAATTATGATGTAGATCAATCATGATCTAAGTGAAAGGTGGAACAGACTGAATGGGTTTAGTGGCTTAATTGCCATTTCCAAATATCTGGGCATGACAGAGAACTGGTTTATTATAAGGTTGCAGCACAGAGGCTGTAGCTGAGGTGTATCACATACAAAGCTATTGACTCTGTCGGTCAAAAGTGTTGTTGGATTCAGCTGAAATTCTATCTGCATTTGCACCAAATATATAACTGGATGCTGTTTTGCCAGAAACTATCAACATGCTTCTACTTTGGCCATTATCAGCATAATATTTTGTAAACTTTAAGCCTTTAATTATCTAAAAGAAATAATTTAGCAACTTTTTAGATTAGATTACTTACAGTGTGGAAACAGGCCCTACGGCCCAACAAGTCCACACCGACGCGCAACCCACCCATACCCCTAACCTAACACTACAGGCAATTTAGTACGGCCAATTCACCTGACCTGCACATCTTTGGACTGTGGGAGGAAACCAGAGCACCCGGAGGAAACCCACGTGCAAACTCCACACAGTCAGTCACCTGAGGTGGGAATTGAACCCGGGACTCTGGCGCTGTGAGGCAGCAGTGCTAACCACTGTGCCACCGTGCCACCCACAATGTGCACTGTCAGAAAACAAAACATGTCATTCAGTCAACACAATGCCCCAGAATACTGTATGCCCTCATAAGTTGTGATGAGTTAGAAACAGCATTGGGTTTATATTTCTAACAGAGAATGTTCCAGAGTAGGAATAGTGCATGACAGCCATTTGCCCTTAATCAATACCAATTGCGGTGATTTTATTTTTTATGATGACATTGATGAATGATTTTCGAAAGGTTTTGACTGATTTAACTCACATTAAAAATACATTAAAAATACAAGTTACAGGTGGAGCTCAGAGATTTTTAAGCTAAAAACTGTTCTGTGCTTAGAAGCAATAAATTTCTTCTTGACATTCCCTTGAGCAGTGACGAGTGTAGTAAGAACTAATGAAGCATTTTTACCTAATTGAGCTCTCCATAAGGATTTGAAAGTATTGAGATCATTTCAATTCAAACACAAAGTCCATTGGTTAATGTAACCACATCAGATGAAGTTGCAAAAACAATACTGATTTCAAGCAGTTCATCTGAATTGAAGTGCAGAAGCTCAGTGACACTACCATGGCACTTAAAGTGGGGCAACGAGAGGTAGATATTCATAAATCAAAAGCACTAAAACCATCCAGAATAAAGATGATAAGTGCATTCAAAACTGAACTGAAAGCTTGTCGGACAGTGTCACTTTGAATAAGTATTGTCAATTGTTATTCTTTCATTATGCAGAAAATAAAATTTCACTGAAAATGAATAAAAGTAAAAAAAAAGCAGCCAGTAACTCCAATGTCTCCAATTGCAATGCAGAACATGTTCAATCTAATTTTTACATTTAGCGCAGATTATGTTGAATATGCTATTTTATATAACCCTGCTTGATTTGGATGCCAATAACTTCAATATAAAAGAGAATAAGGCTTGGTTCTTACTGAGTGCTAATTTAATATTACCAATATCACATTATCACCAAAAGGTTAAAATTACCTCCAATGAAACTAGGAATTGAATCAATGAATGAAACCCTCAGTTGCCAGTTTCCCTGGTATGATATCTGAGCTAATATTGGTATCTTTTGTAAGCAACTATGCTCATAATAGTATTATCAAGTTGACAGGACCTGATTAAAGGTGCTTAATTTGATAACCTCTAAAAAAGAACATGGAGGCTGAAATGCCTTATTAACCTGTGCCCATTTATTCAATATAGACATGCAGCATGCAATTTATGGGCCGTTGATTGTTGCATAGATTCTGCTGTTGAGTTGTTGTATGCCTGAGCAGGGGTATCAAGCTTTGTGAGGCTGAGAACTCATAAAGAACTACCTTGAAGTCAATTTGCAGTTCTTAAAGGAGAGATGCATTTTGGCTGAAACAAATGCTAGAACTGTTTTTGGAAAATAATCCAAACAGGTATAAGATAAAATTATAGTGCGGTTATGAAGAGAAGAGGCAAGAGTCCTAGGCTTTCTATTGCTACTGTCACTGCCCGTGCAGAGAAAATATGCAGGAAGGAAAAGATCCTGTGTCCACACGGGGTGTGTGGACTTCAAGACAAACTTTGCAAAGGCAGTTGGAACATGGTCATGGTGGCCCACATCATGAGCAGATGGATGCAATGCTGCAAGAAAAATAATTATTTTACACAAACATTCAAAGTCAGTGATGCACCTTCAAATGTCATACCCTACCAATTGCATCACTAGCCTCTCAGACAGCTCAGTGCACCATATTTCCATCATTAAACAATCAATCACATCTCACATTAAACATCTCTAGTTTTGTTTCATTCCCATGCATTTAGTGCTAAGACAAGTTGTTACATAATTTGCACACACTGCTAGCTATTCATCCATGAAAAACAGAGACCAAACATATTCTATCACACTCTCTGACACATTTACCTCTCTCTTACAGGACCAGTTGGTGCTTAATCCCATGGAGCGCCAACTAACTAGTAGGGTCAGGCTTGTCTTGACCTCAGTAGAGGATATGGTCATCAGACCAGGCATTACTGAGGCCATGGCCAGCATTCTGACTGAAATCATAGAAGGTAATGTTTTCCATTTGTCCTCAGCTTATCGTCATTTCACTTCTCGCTTGTCATTTATCCCACATCTTGTGATGTAAAGATACACCACTTGCCAGCTCTCTGCTCACTTCAGCACAACTGTAATCCAAACTGTACTCTTAAGTCTTTCTGCTTTCGAATACAAAAGAACTGCTAAATAGCCATTCAGTGATGAAATCTCTGAAAGATAGAACTGATGATGAAACGGCATTACTTGCTCTCACACTAGCAGTCGTCAACTCAGATACGGATAATGTACTTATTTGAAGAAATAGCGTAGAGGTGATATCTGCATGTGCTGAGGACATCGGTATAATGAGTCACAAAGGGTTAGAGGACTAATGTAGCTCAGGTACCTGTTGGCCTGGAGACATGTTTGCACATTAGTTTTGTTGTCGAGCTCAGATTAGGAATTGAATGGGGTGGGTTGCAAAAGCATGCTGATGATCTGCATAATTTAATGCAGTGGCAGACATATGTTAGAATGCCTGTGGCCTTTGGTAAGGACTGCAGAGGAGGCATTAATGCAATATGGGCTTTACACAGAGCTTGGAGATCAACTGCGTTAACATACTTCAGAATCTGACAATGATTCAGGCATCTGAGGGCCAATAACACAAGTTCATCTTAGAGAAATATTTTGAACTAGAAGCCTCTGGGCAGGCTGTTACCTGATCCATAAAGAAACTCAGTAATAGAGATACCTCCCTACCATTCTTACCTAAGACTTACAAAAAGTCACCTACAGGGCTTCTCACTCATCGCTGAACTTCATCATATTGCCAGTAGCAAATTCAGAGCCAGGCAGGAAGAAATCAATGAATGAACACTTAACACCTTCAAATGGGGCAAGGGCACTCAGAGAACTGACACCTGCCCTGCTACCTTCCCATCTAAAAATTATGAACAAGTTGCAGGTGGGCAAAAGGACAATCATCCCCCACTTGCATCCACCTATCATCTTCCGACCTACGTTCCCCCCAGCCCCAACCCCACCCCTTTATTTAGCTCTCAGCCCTACTTATCCCCAACATTCATGAAGGGCTTATGCTCAAAATATTGACTTCCCTGCTCCTCGGATGCTGCCTGACCTGCTGTGCTTTTCAACTCTGATTCTCCAGCATCCGCAATCCTCACTTTTTCCTGGCACCCAGGAAAGTGAGCAAAGGCCCTTTTTAGCTGAGACCTACAGGTCTGTGTCCAGCCAATTTTTGCCAGACATTGGTTTATTGGTGGAGATGCCCACTACAATATTACAATAAGCATTCTTAATTACCCCTCCTTATCAGACACATCAAATAGGATGAGTAAAAATAAGCAATTTTGTCTTCTCTCCACCCCCCCCCCCCCCCCCCCCCCCACCTTCTGAGGGAATGTTATCTGCTATTGCAGTGCTTTAGGGCTCTCAATCCCAAATAAATTCAAACTTAACATTGAAACTACCATAGTCCACATCTCCTCCCTGAGACCTCCACAAGGCATTAAATACATAACTTAATAAGAATTAATGGAAGCAAGATCAATGGGACTTCACAGGGCCATTGGGCCATAAAGCACTGAAAGAGACCCTTTGGCCCAACATTTCTATGCCAATCAAGTTTTTCTAATTAAATTTGTCCCCCTTATTTGGCCAAACCTTGGAGAAAGTGAGGACTGCAGATGCTGGAGATCAGAGTCAAGAGTGTGGTGCTGGAAAAGCACAGGAGGTCAGGTGACATCCCAGGAGCAGGAGAATCAATGTTTTAGGACAGAGATAATTGGGAGGGGCATGGAGTCGGAGAGGAGAGTGAGGCAGATAAGTGAAAAGGAAGACGGACAGGTGCCGAGTTGGAAAGTTGGATCTTGGATATGTGAGGGGAGGGGAAATTAGGAAACTGGTGAAATCTGCATTGATCCCCGTGTGGTTGGAGGCTCCCAATATACAAGATGAGGCATCAGGTGGTTAGGGTTTGGCAATGGAGGAGGCCCAGGGCCTGCATGTCCTTGGCAGGGTGGGAGGGGGAGTTAAAATGTTTGGCCACGGGGCGGTGGGGTTGTTTCATGCTTGTGTCCCTGAGATGTTCTCTGAAGCATCTCACAAGTAGGCATTCTAACTCTCACTATAGAGGAGACCGCATCGAGTGCAATGGTTAATGACATGTGTAGAAGTGCAGGTAAATCTCTGATGAATGTGGAAGGCTCCTTGGTCAGGGAGGAGGGTGGAGCAGATAGGTGGGAAGGAAGATGGACAGGTAGGACAGGTCATGAGGTGCTGAGTTGGAAGGTTCTCCCATTTATCTCTCTATCCCCTTGGCTTACAAGCCTCATTCTGATGAAGGGTTTTTGCCCCAAACGTTGATTTTCCTGCTCTTCAGATGCTGCCTGATCTCCTGTGCTCTCCCACCTCTAAACCTTCCCTATTCATGTACTATCCAAATGTCTTTTAAATGTTGTAGTTGTACCTGCATCTATCATTTCCTCTTGAAGTTTATTCCATATATAAATCCCTTCTATGTGAAAAGGTTGTCCCTCAGGTTCCTTTTAAATCTTTGTCCTCTCATCTTAAAAATATACCTCCTAGTTTTGAACTCCCCTACTCTCGGGAAAAGACCTTTGCTATTCACCTTATCCAACCTCCTACACTCCAGTGAAAGATGTCCCAGTCTCTCCTTATAACTCAAACCCTCCAATCATAGCAACATTATTGTAAATCTTTTCTGAACCCTCTCAAATTTAGTAATATCCTTCCTAGAGCAGGTCTTGTCTGAGGACAAGCTGCAACCTCAAAAAGCAAAGTCTTGCCTGTTTCTTTCTGATTACTCTGCAGGTTTACTGAGCTTTTGATCCGCTGACAGTGGCAACCCAAAGAATCACCTGCAATGAGACTAACTCAAATCAGAATGCTATTCATTAGCATCATAAGGGCATCTTCAAGGTGAGCTGCTAATTTGTGACATGACTCTCCAGGTAATTTTGATTATCTCCTTCCCTGTGCCTTTAGCAGCTTTGGCTTTTTTTAAAATCCATATCTGCCACCCTACTGTTACTTAGTGATGGAGTATGGAGAGCACCTTCACTTATGGAGCTAGTCTATCATAGACATTGAAGTTATATTGAAAAAGAAAACAAGGTAAGACACCAGATCAAAGAGTGTTTACTTATTTGTTACCTCAATATCTATATTTTTACAGTTTCTATCTACTAAAATTCTCTAAGCTTTGAAGCTTTTATTTCATGTCATTATAAGATAATCAGGAGTTAATAAAATCAACTTTTCCTCCAATAGTCTACAGAATCATAAGCTGCACATGCAAACACCACAGGACTATCACAACATATAATTGTTATGTTGCATAATAAATTACAATCTTATTATCTGATATATGCAACAATTTTGCAAACACAATCTGAATCTTCAATGTAATTCCATTATGGCTACTTAGAACTATCTAGAACCAACACTACAGGCAGACTGAAGTGTTACTACTGTGGGCACATAAGTTTCCTCCAGCAGGATTTAGAAAGGATTTTGTGCTTGTAAAGAATTCATTTTGAAGGAGAGAAGTGCATTTAAATTGAAGTGACCCAAAGTGCCCCAAATTCAAACTTTCATGAATAATTTAAATTCACGAAATTCCGACGACTTTGTGCTGCCTGTTCAGTATGTCACTTACCCTACATTATTAATGTTACACTATTGATAGCTGGCTGCTTGGACTTCTTTCGTATTTCAGACAGATCCAGATTTAGATTTCTTCCCTCATAAATCTGGGGGTTCGAAACCCAAATATTAATACTATTAACCTGAAGATGCTATTAACAGCCATAGATAGAAATTAATGACAAACTTTGCGGCTGCAATAATTATGAATATCATATTTAATTTATGTTAATCTTATAAAAACAATATTTTCATATAGTACTCTTTAACCTTGTCTACGTTTTTGGAAATATAAGTAATCTTTGGTAAAAATCGATATGTCTCTCTTAATCGAAAAATACATTATTCTTCAAATTGCATATAATAAGGAATACAAACACTGGAAACCAAAACCAAAAGGTAAATCAGGAAATTTTGGAAACATACAGCAAGTTATTCAATGGCTGCCAGGAAAAAAAATGGAAAGAGACAATGGGCCATGTCCTCCATTAGAATTGAAGCAAGAAATGGGTTAATGCCTTTAACCATTAACCTTCTCTTCAGATTTCTGTATCTGTTGTTTATGTGATTTTTATTTTGCAAAACTTTGATCGAGTGAAACACTTCTTTGTTTTAAGTCTTTCACTTTCAGATGAAGGAGTTTTCCAAATGTTTGATACATATACTGAGGAATGCAAGTCAAAGAATTTAATCAGAAGCACTTCAGCAATGCCTTCATGTGCATGTGTGCATACAGATATATTTCTGTCTGGTAATTGCAATTGGAGACAAATGGTGATCTGCTGTGCATTAGTAACTTTTTTTTGTTGTCAGTACTCATCTTCTTGAATCACCTCAGTAACGTCACGCTGGGACAAAATTTTACCAGGTGCAAAGGTTAATTCAGATCAGGCAGACTTTAATCTCAGCTGGATTGTCATGCCTCCTTGCATCTTACTGGTTGGCAAAACTCATAGGCAAACTTTATCAGCCTTGAATGGCATATACTATGCAAGACCAGAGAATTGATAAACTAAAAGGCAAAAAAAAACTACAAATGAATGCAATCTGCCAATTTATCAAATGTGTATATATTATGAAAAGTAGCAATCTTACAAATCTGAAATTGTGATTTTAGTTTTATGCAACTTGAATTATGGCAACTATGAATTGTCCTTTGTCAAGTACAGAGATGTATGATGGTGATAAGTTTGAATTTAGATTACATAATAGTTTACATAATAGATTACATAAATAGTTCAGCTTTAAAGGGATGATTTCTTAAATTATTTATTAACTAGCTACTTCTCCTTAAAATGTACTCACAACACCACTTCGGTTTTTTTCTAGAAAAATTGTGACATACAGGATGAGTGAACAATAGGTCTACCACCAGTCACATTTTGTAATGCAGTGGACAGTGACCTCCACATTTGATTCCTCTCAAACTTTCATTGTTTAAAATAAGAAAAAAATAAGACCATTGCAAAAAAACCCTGCAGAAATGTGAGACTTTGCCACAATCACGGCACATCGAAAGGGTGTCACCTCAAATAGACCCTGATGCAAATACCAGTAGGAAACATATCTGTATGCACACACACATTAAGGCGATGCGAAAGTGCTTCTGATTAACTATTTTATCCTTTGTTCCTAGCTAGATGTATTAATTCAAGTTCCTCTGAGATTTCTTTCCTCTCTGCAGGCAGTTATGAATAACATTTCTCACTGCAAATGACTTTCATCAATTAGCAAGTCCATTTCAATAGCCTGACTTTCTTCTTTGTACTGCCTCCTGCTTCCTACTAATCAGCATACTCTCTGATCCAAAGAAGTTGGAAAACCAAGTTAGTCACTTATAATTTCTTGCATAAGGAAATAAATTGATAAATTTTAGATTTGTGCCAATTTGTTTTCAATTCATATTAAATCCCAATTAAGCTTGTTGGGGCACCATGCTGAAATAGAAATAGCATGATCAAAAATTAAATCTGTTTTCAATTCTAGCATTGAATTTTAATCAGAAAAATATAAAATAAGTGTGGAGCTGTTGGGAGCAGAAAAAAACGGGTGATAATTTGAGCTATCCAACACACGCCAACCAGAGTGATATTGCTGAAAAGCTTGTTGAGGTGGAACTGTAACTACAAGAACTCTATTCTATTCACTCACTTGTGGATTGTGGACATCACTGGCTGGGCCAGCATTTATTACACATCCTAGTTGTCATTCAGAAAGTGGTGGTGAGTTGTCTTTTGAACCACTCTGAATAACTTGGTGCAGGTAGACCCATAATGTCGTTAAGTGGGAATGTCAGGATTTTGACTGAACAACACCAAAGGAATTGTAACCTATTTCCAAGTCAGCTTGCAGGTAGTGGTGTTCCCACCTCCTTTTCCTTCTAGAGAAAGTGAGGGCTGCAGATGCTGGAGATCAGAGCTGAAAATGTGTTGCTGCAAAAGCGCAGCAGGTCAGGCAGCATCCAAGGAACAGGAGAATCGACGTTTCGGGCATAAGAAGGGCTTATGCCCGAAACGTCGATTCTCCTGTTCCTTGGATGCTGCCTGATGCGCTGCGCTTTTACAGCAACACATTTTCAGCTCCTTTTCCTTCTAGATGATAATAGCCATGGGTTTGGAAAATACTGTATAAGGAGGCTTGGTACTTTTCTGCAGTGCATCTTATTGATAGTACACAGTGCTGCTGTTGAGTGCCGGTGGTGAATTGACTGAATATTTATGGATGTGGTGCCGGTCAAGTGGGCTGGTTTGTCCTGGATGGTGTGATGCTTCATGCGTGTTGTTGGAGTTGCTCTCACCCAGCCAAGTAGGGAGTATTTTGTCTTACATCTGATCTGTGTCCTATAGATGGTGGTTGGGCTTTCAGAAGTCAGAAGGTGAGTTTATTACTACAAGATTCCCAGTGTCTGCCTTTATCTTGTTGCCACATTTCTTATGTAAATAGTCCGGTTCAGTTACTGGTCAATGATAACCCCAAGAATATTGATAGTGAGGCTTTCAATGATGGTGATATTATTGAAAATCAAGGAGCAATGGTTAGATTCTCTCTTGCTGGATATGGTCATTGCCTGTCAGTTGCTTGGCAAGAATGTCACTTACCACTTGACAGCCCAAGCCTGAATTTGGTCCAGGTCTTGCTGCATTTGGGAATGGACTGCTCCAGTATCTGGGGAATCATAACTGGCACTAAATGTTGTGTAATCTTCAGCAAACATTCCCACTTCTGACCTTATAATGGAGGGAAGGTCATTGATTATGTAGCAAAAGATGGTTAGACTTAAGACACTACCTGAGGAATTTGTGTAAGAAGTCCTGGAAATGAGATGGCTGACATTTGACAATAATAACCATCTTCCTTTTTGCGAGGGAACCAGTGAACAGTTTTACCCCGATTCTCATTGACTCCAGTTTTAGTAAAGCTCCTTGATGCACAGTCAGTCAAATGCAGCCTGGCTTTCGAAGACTGTCATTCTCACCTCACCTCTGGAATTCAGCTCTTTTGGCATGTTCAGACTAATTTTGCAAGGGTGTCAAAAACTGAGTAGCACTGGTGGAACCCAAACTCTGCATCAATGAGCAAATGTTGCTTGATAACAATGTTGATGACACTTTCTATCACTTTATTGATGATTGAGAGTAGACTGGTGGTAGTTGGTGGTCTTGAATTTTTCCTGCTATTTTGTGTACAGTGCACACCTGGGCAAGTTTCCATGTCGGGTATTTCCCAATGTTGTAGCTTTACTGGAACACCTCAGTTAGGTGTAAAAGATGTTCTGGAGCACATGCCTTCAGTCCTATTGCCAGAATTATGTCAGGTCCCATAGCCTTTGTTGTATCCAGTGCCTCCAACAATGTGATGCTGGGGACCATTGTAGGAGGTCATCCACTCAGAACTTCTAGCTGGAATTTATTGTGGATGCTTCAATCTTATCCTTTGCACTGCTACTCTGGGCTCTTGGATCACTGAGTATGGGGATTTTTGTGGAGCTCACACCTTATTTTAATTGTCCCCCACTAGATGTAACAGGCTGTCGACTTAGGATCCAATCTATTGGTTGTGGAACTTACTGCTTATGATGTTTGGCATGCATGTAGGCCTGATTTACAGCTCCACTAAGTTGACACCTCGTTTGGAGGTACACCATGTGCTGTCCTAGGTTAGAGTGTGCTGGAAAAGCACAGCTGGTCAGGCAGCATCCAAGGAGCAAGAAAATCAACGTTTTGGGCAAAAGCCCTTCATCAGGACTGAAGGCAGGGAGTCTCTAAGGTGGAGAGATCCTGGCATGTTCACCTGCATTCTTCATTGAACCAAGGTTGATCCCACAGTAGAGTGGGGATATGCCAAGCCATGAGGTTGCAGATTGTGTTGGAGCACAATTGGGGTTGCTGCTAATTGCCCAATTGGATGTCCAATCTTAAGTTCCTAGATCTGTGTGTTGTCTGTCTCATGTAGCACGGTAATAGTGCCGTACAACATGATGAAACATATTCTCAATTTGAAGATGGGACTTTATTGCAGAAGGACTGTGTTGTACTTGCCCACAGCAAGTGAAAGTTACATTTCTGAATAGTACATGAAGATAAAATATTTGTTTCATCACTGTATGAACAGATCAGGTGAATGTTATAATAAGGACTGTGGTTGTTAAGATGACATTTATTCTGTAGCACTCACTAGTTTCTTCAGCACCTATTTGATTTTAAAATAATAGCTGTTGTTGCCAGTGGCATAATCATTTGAGGCTCCTGAATGAGGAACAATTGTTTATTGGCTATTAGTTGAGGTAAACTATATTCCTAATGCTATAAGCAACTTTCTCTAATAATTATTCCTTATGGATTCTGCCAAATTAATAAATTTGCAACATAACTAAACAAGGAGCAATTTAAAATTTAAGCCATAAATAATGGGACTCCAGGATTAGCATGGCTCTTCCAGAACAAATGATCAGTGTTGTCACACTTTAAATAATATGGAAACTTCTAATTTTAAATACATGTTATTTACATTTTTACTTATTTTAATTATTGTGCTCATGTATTACGATGTACAGACACTGATGTCAAATGAAAGCTGTGACATAAGATGGCCATTCAACACTATCTGTATTTAGAAAGCTTACATAAACATAATCTCAAATCAGCTGTTGAAAAAAAGGATTTGGAAGCTGGAGCAACCTTGCAATGATATCACAGAGCTGCACATCACTAAATAAAAATACCACAGAGTGGGCAGTGTTAAAACATTCTTGAAGATTACAACCTATGAGATGGAATGCTGCTCTGAGAGCAAGTGGATTTAAACACATGTAGATGATGGATTAATCATTACTAAATGTAACTTTAAGTCAGACCTTGGAAAATCCATGATTACTATGTATCAAAATAATTAATATTAATGTATTTTAAATAGTGCTACTAATTCTATGTCTGAAGTGAGTGGACATTGCCTTCTCCTTAACCAGGTGTAAAGACCTGCTGCGCTTTTCCAGCAACACATTTCAGACTGTAAAGATCCCAAGCTTGTAGTCTGACAGTGAACTACATGATCAAAAAATCAATAGTTCATGTTTTTCCTATCTCCAGGCCATAATTGTATAAAAAGATTTTGCATAATAATGGCAAAAGCACAGAAATAAGTTTCTGACGTTTTCTGTTAATTGAGAATGTCAATCATAAATCTAGCACTGGGATCTAAGACAAATATACATTAAAATCCTCCTTGGGAAAGGTTAAGGATTATATTTGTCAATTCGCTGTCAAATTGAACTTACAGTGAAAAGAAACGGCACAAATCATGCCATCTTCAAAGCTATATTATGCACATGGAATATTCCAAGCTGTATTTTTCTTAAAATGTGGCTGGAACATCTACAACCCCCTCATCAAGAGATTGCTCAAGCCACAGCTATGTATCACTCTATAACCAGTATAAATGGAGGCAACTAAGGTAATTTTCTAGATGGCCTGTATCCGATTCCCATGAAAACTGCATTTTCACATCTGATAATAAGAGACTCATGGGTCTCCATCATTATGTTTTGTTCTAAATTAAACAAGGGTCCTGGCTATAAGTGATGGACACTCTGAATGTTTTTACAGTGGCCTCTCATAGTTTTTCTTTAACCAGATTTATATTGGGGTACTGGTGAAATCTCCATGTAATTTCAAGTTCCTAGTTATAATTTTTGTTTGATGAAGGGCTTTTGCCCGAAACATCCATTTTCCTGCTCCTCGGATGCTCCCTGACCTGCTGTGCTTTTCCAGCACCATTCTAATCTAGACTCTAATTTCCAGCATTTGCAGTCCTCACTTTTGCCGATAGGTTTTGTCTGTTTATCCAATATTCCTTCAGGGCACTGGTGATCATACTACCAGTGTTTTCTTCCAAGTACCTTTAACATTTGTTTGTAAGTCACCTATATATAAAATGGCTTGTAAATGATTGGATATTGAAAATCTAATGAATGACGGAACTTCAGAAGACAACTGCCATGCTATGTAATGCAAGTAGAAGCTTTGAAGGATCTCATCGCTTCTTATTATCTTTGCCCTAATATTCCAATCTTATTAAACCGAACAAGATTGGAAGACATTTAGTTGAGTTTTGATATTAATGGCCAAGTAGTTTGTCTTAAATACATGACTTAAAAAAAAAAGTATTTTTTCAATGTATTTGAAAGTTTTGTATGAAGTGATCAGAAATTTTATTGAGGGATTGCTTAATCTTTAAAAGAAAGGAAGGCACTGTAGTTATATTTTATCGTTCATAACCTCAGAATTGTACGGTTACCTTGCACTCTTAAGTGTTTTGCAGACTATTTTGCATTTTTAGAATGATGTCATGTAAAAACACAGCATCAGCAAAGTGCAACAAATAGTATTGTGTTAACAGCCAGATCATCTGATTTTAGGGATTTTGTTGATATATATATACATACTGACCAGAACACCCCTATTCTTTCTCAAAATGGTCCAATAAAGTGTTTTATATCTACCTGAGGGCTAATAGAGTTTGGGTTTGACATACAATCTGACAAACAACTCAATGAATAATGCAGCACTGTTAGAATTGATGTGGACATGTTGGACTGGGGTGCACAAAGTTAAAAATCATACAACACCAGGTTATAGTCCAACAGATTTATTTGGAAGCGCTAGCTTTCAGAGCGCTGCTCCTTCAGCAGGTGGTTGTGGAGTATAAGATCATAAGGCACTGAATTTATAGTAAAGGTTTACAGTGAAATGCAACTGAAATTATATATTGAAAACAACCTGGATTGTTTGTTAAGTCTCATCTTTTAGAATCAGCATGTTGGTTTCAGTTCTTTCATATATAAATCGCAGAACTTCTTTAAAAGTTACATTCTCAAGTGACCTTTAACAATTGGTGTCATGTCGGCCTAGATAATGCATTGAAGGTGTGAGGTGCTCTGTGTGAGTCTGTCTGTGCCACAATGGTCAGACTGATTCTAATCTAAAAAATGGACTTACAGAATCTTACATGGATTCATGCAATTTTTGAGCAAAATAAAATATAAAGTACAAATTCACCCCACAAATTTATATGTACGTGTGTGTGCATTTGGGTGTGTGTGGGGTGGGGTGTGGGGAAGTCATGAGTGTCTGTGAAAGAGTGTATGTGTGAGTGTGAATGTTAATAGGTATACACCTCCCACCATGTACGTGGCAGGTACTCATGCGACTCAGCCAACATTGTCTATCTTATAAGTTGCAGGCAAGGATGCCCTGAGGCATGGTACATTGGCGATACCGAGCAGAGGCTACGGCAACGGATGAATGGACACCGCGCGACAATCAACAGACAGGAGTGTTCTTTCCCAGTTGGAGAACACTTTAGTGGTCCGGGACATTCAACCTCGGACTTTTGGGTGACCATCCTACAAGGCAGACTTTGGGACAGGCAACAATGCAAAGTGGCCAAGCAGAGGCTGAGAGCTAGACTCAGTACCCATGGGGATCACCTCAACTGGGACTTGGGTTCATGTCATACTACAGGTGACCCCACTACACACACACACACACACACACACACACACACACACACACACACACACACACACACACACACACACACACACACACAAACTCCTACAGACCCACACACTCATACACAAGCTGTCTTTCATACACATACACACCCTCACTCACAAGCACCATCTCACAGATTTATACCCCTTTACACTGACACTCACACACGCTCTCTCACAGACATTCATAACCACTCCCACCCCTCACCCCATACACACCCACACCCACACCCACACCCACGCACATATAAATTTGTAGGGTGAATTTGTACTTGCAGAATTACATTTTATTTTACTCAAAAACTGCATGACTCCATGTAAGATTCTAAATCCATTTTTTAGATTGAAATCAGTCTGAACATTGTGGCACAGACAGTCTCACGCAGAGCACCTCACACCTTCAATGCATTATCTGGGCCGACATGACACCAGTTGTTAAAGGTCACTTGAGAATGTAACTTTAAAAAAGTTCTGCGATTTACATATGAAAGAACTTAAACCAACATGTTGATTCTAAAAGACAAGAGATTTAACAAACCATCCAGGTGGTTTTCAATAGATAATTTCAGTTAATCACACTAAATCTTTGCTATACATTCTGTGTCTTACGATCTTATATTCCACAACCACCTGGTGAAGGAGCAGTGCTCTGGAAACTAGTGCTTCTGAATAACGTGTTAGACTACAACCTGGTGTTGTGTGATTTTTAACTCTGTTAGAATTGTCAGCCTTTGGACTCGATTCTTTAAAGACAGTTGAACACATGATCTTTTGATCCATCAGCAATGACATATGATCCCATCAATTACATCTCAATTCATGCAAAGTCTATGTTTTCATCCATACATGCACTGATGAACTTGCACATTTTCTGTTTTTCTTTCAAATTTTTCATAATGCTTTTTTTCCAACTTTCCTGGAGATCTTAGACAACAATCAACATGATCCTTCTTTTAAAAAAGTGTAATAACATTAGCATTTGAAACTTTTTAGGCTTTTAAAATATCAAAACATATACATTCTTGAAAGATAGACACATCCGAACAGTGACAGTTTGCAACTAAAAACATGACTTTGGCAGGTTAATTGAAGTTTTTTTTTAGTTAAATGGCATTTAGCATTATCCAAATGATTAATTACTTTTCATTTTGCTATTTGATTGAGTAACGTACTGTTTTGTTCCTTGAAACGCAGTGAAGATAAATTAGTTACTCTGGAACATCAATGTAGGAAGAGATGGGGTGGAGGTCAGCACTAAGGCAATGAAGCAGCATATAACTGTTGCAGCAGTATGGCTGCAAAATGTGGATTTTCATGAAGAATTGTTTAGAGAGTGTATTTACAATCTCAATCAGTTCATCAACGTAAGGTGGGTAAAATTGCATTTGCAAAGTAAAAGAACATTAAAGAATCGTGTACACTTGGATCAAAGACTCCACCTGATTCTGAATGTCAATGCATGAGAGGTAGTACAGAGCAGGCTTGTTACAATGTACAAAAAATAACTTGTAAATCTGTGTCCACTTTTCATAGAATAAATGAGGTGATTTATTTGAGCTGTTTAAAATAATGAAATAGTGGACAGTATTCATATAGAAACAGATTATTTCCAGGAATACTCTGACATTAAATGTAAGAAACTTCAGACAGAGTGCAGTTCCCTCCCCTTTGACTCTAGATTTACAGGGCACATTCTCCAATGTCATGTTTTGAAAGGAATTGTGTTTGAGAGGAGTGGAGGTTAAATAACCAGCACTGAAGTGTTTTAGCCCTGTCTTTGACCTGCACTTCCTTCTGGGAGTGCAGCACTGTTAAATTTACCAGTGAAATCATAGTGTCAATGTGAAGTTAATTAAACTTTGCTCCCGCGCTACAGCTGTGGTTTAATTGGAGTCTTGGTATCTTCTCCCAGAGTGGAATGAAGATCAAAAGGTGAACTTCTTCAGGCAGCCTTCTGCTTCTTGCGCTCAGCTTTGTATTTGGGATTGAAAGAGACCTGTATTCATGCAGCACCTTCTCATAATCACTGACCTATAGCATGCACTTCGTAAGCAATGAATTACTTTGAAGTCCAGCAGTTGCTGTAGATAGTTGGATGTAATAGCCGTTTTCAAGCAGTTATAAAACACATGACTAATGTTAGTTAATAATAGTTAAGAGAAAAAAATCAGGTCAGGTTACTTAGAGAATTTAATGTTCTTGCTCATCTCGTGCTATGACTACATTGATTCTCCCTGAACTAAAGACAATACCATACGTTAATTTCTCACCCTGAATTCTTCACCTTTAAGGCACTCATTGAATTTCCTCAAACTGTAATACAGACATAGACAATGAATTTATCATCAGTTCAACTTTTAGCAAGGTGAGGAAAAGAGTATTTGAGGACTACAAACTCATCTCTGACATTAAGGTCAAGGTTTACCAGGACGTTGTATCACTGCACACTTGTATGCTTCTGAAAATACCTCAAAGCACAGGAAAAGTTCTACCGGTGAGAGCTTCACAAGATCCTTCAAATACGTTGGCAAGAAAGCAGGTACTAATCACTCAAAATCAGCTCCACTGTGGAGGGCACGTGGGTTGCATGCTTCACTGTAGAATCTTGAAGCAAGTGTTCTACTCAGAGTTTAGCCACAGCAGAAGACTTCCAGGAAGATAGTCAAAATGCATGACAGAAGAAAATAGAATTACTAGATTAGATTACTTACAGTGTGGAAACAGGCCCTTTGGCCCAACAAATCCACACCGACCCGCCAAAGCGCAACCCACCCAGACCCATTCCCCTACATTTACCCCTGTCCCTAACACTACAAGCAATTTAGCATGGTCAATTCACCTAACCTGCACATTTTTGGACTGTGGGAGGAAACCGGAGTGCCCGGAGAAAACCCTACAGAGGAAACCCTATAGAATCCCTACAGTGTGAAAGTAGGCCATTCAGCCTATCAAGTCCACACTGACCGTCCAAACAGCATCCGATCCACAGCCACCCCCAAACCATGTCCCTGTATTTCCCATGGCTAATCTAGCTGGCCTCCACAGCCCTGGACACTATAGGCAATTTCCCATGGCTAATCCACCTAATCTGCACACTTTTAGACCATGGGAGGAAACTAGTGCACCCAGAGGAAAGCCCACACAGAATGGGGAGAACATGCAAACTCCACACAGTCATGGAGTCATCAAGTCATATAGCATGTAAACAGATCGTTCGGTCCAACCAGTCTGTATTAAACATAATCTCAAACTAAACTAGTCCCACATGCTTGCTCCGGGCCCATATCCCTCTAAACCTTTCCTATTCATGTATTTAACGAAGTGTCATTTAAACAGTTGTAACTGTGCCCGCATCCACTACTTTCTCTGAAAGTTAATTCCACATGCAAACCACCCTTTGTGTAAAAAAATTGTCCTTCATGACATTTTAAAATCTCTCTTCCCTCATCTTAAAAATAGGATCCCTGGTCTTGAAATCCCCTATCCTATGAAACAGACACCTATCATTAACCCTATCTATGCCTCCTATGGTTTTATAAACCTCTTTAAGGTCACTTCTCAACTCTTACACTCCAGTGAAACAAATTCCAGCCTACCTAGCCTTTGCTTATAACTCAAACTGTCCATACCCATCAATGTGCTGGTGGATCTTTTCTGAACCATCTCTAGCTTAATAATATCCTTCCTATAACAAGGCAACCAGGACTGGACACAGTACTCCAGAAGAGGCCTTATCAACATTCTGTACAACCTCAACATATCTTCACCTCTTAAACTCAAAGAATGAGCAATGAAGGCAAGCAAGGCAAATGCCTTTTTAACCATGCTGTCTACCTTGGTACCTGGTATTGAGTGGCAGCAGTGCTAATCACTGAGCCACGTATGCCATCCTTAAAAGTGGAGAAGCTTCAATCAGAAAGGCACCAAACATATTGAATGTTTTTTTTAGGGACATGCGAAGATAAGAACAAAGCTTCAGAGGGAGTGCAAAAATCTCCAAATAACCTAACCACCTAATGCTTCAAACACGGTCTACTTACATGCGCCAAAGTTGACAAGCTATTCATCAGCCATCTAGAACCCACAGTACCAGAGTGCAAGCACTCAAGTACATTCCTAAGTGACTGTAGTGTAAATTTAATTCCTGGAGCGGGATCCAAGCTTGTAGATTTCTATCTTCGAGAATATCAGTGGTGTTGCTTTTGACTCCTGCCATAAATTCTGCTCCTTAGTCATTCCATTTCCATATCTAGTCACTGTCTCAGGCTAAAGCACAATGCTTCTTTTGGCATTTTTGACTATGAACTCACCTTTCAAAACAATATTCTTTCCACCACAAAGACTTCAGTTTTACATCCGGGTAACATTGTTTTCTCTCCGATGTCTCAGCGCATAAGCTGCTGAAAACTTCATCTGTGTCTTGAGCAGTCCAACAATCTAAAGGTCGCCTGATAGGCTTTCTTTCCTCCACCTTCCATAAACTTGAGGTCATTCGAAACTCCATGACCCATATCCAAATTCACACCAAGTACTAAATAGTCACCATGTCCAACTGGATGTAAAAGATTCCAATATGATTATTGAAGAGGAAGAGGGGAGTCCTCCAAGAGTCTTTCCATTTTGTTCTCTTAGACATACCATTAAAGCAGACTATTTAGCTGTTTCTTCAATAGCCAATTGTGGAAGTTAGCTGTGTGCAAATTGGCTGCTTGGTGTTTGCAAACTAAAAACAGTGACTACAAATCAAAAGCACTTAATTGCACGTAAACACTTTACAATGCCCTGAAGTCAAGGTACATAAATATAAATGCAATATTTCCTTTATGTCTTGATTTAATTCAATTTATAAAAGAAATGTAGACAGTTCATTCAGCTGTCAGCAACACAAATCTCCATGTTCAGAAAAGATGCTGTTTTGGTGCACCATAAAGAGGAAGATATAAAACAACAGAAAAACAAACATCTGGATTAAAAAGTTTACACTTTTATGCAGCCGTATGACTGTATTTATACTATACACATATTACTTGGATGAGGAAAGTGAATGTACCACAGCCAGGTTTGTGGATGACATAAAAAATTAGTTCAGAGGGCATGTGGTGGGGATAATAGACAATAGACAATAGGTGCAGGAGTAAGCCATTCTGCCCTTCGAGCCTGCACCACCATTCAATATGATCATGGCTGATCATCCTTAATCAGTATCTTGTTCCTGCCTTATCTCCATAACCCTTGATGGCACAAAGAGTCTACAGAGGAATACAAACAGTTTAAAGTGAGTGGACAAAATCCCAGCAAGGGAATATGAATATGACTGATTTATTGTCACTTGCATTTTACAGTGAATAATACAGTAAAATACAGTGATAAAGCTTCAACTGTCATTACAATTTGGCACCAATTTGAATAATTTAAGAATAAAGAGAGTAATAAGATACAACTGAAAGAGAATCTTTGTTCCACTATGATTCCTGATCCAGATCACCAACAAAACCTGCACTGTCATCCCTCCGCCATCAGCTCACTGCCGGCTGCACTGGAGCCGCCAACATAGGAGTCACCACTTTTTAAGCACCATTTCTTCGCCACTGGGCCCACTTTGTAGAGGCCCTTGCAGAACCCACACTTGACCCACAGCCAGGAGTCCCTGGCTAGGCTGCTGCTGCCTCATCGATAACCAGGAGTCCCCGCTATGGGCCTACTGCAATCAGGAGTCCCTGCCTCCGCTGCCAGGCCAGGCTGTGGTTGCACCAAGAGTCACACTCTGGCCGCTCTCCTTCGAAATGCTGCCTTGCCAGTGCCACCATCTTGAAGAATCTTTTGCCTCCAATTGCTGAGTGAGCTTTGCAGAAACCGCTGGCCCAAACCAAGACATCCTTTCTGCTGCCACCTCTGACCACAAGGAGGCTGCCGTCACTCCGTGCACGGTAAGCAAAAAGAAAAAAAATAGATGGAAGCAGATGAGCCCTGTGCAAGAGACTGCACACAGCCCTACTACTCCACCTCTATCTTGGAACCCTGACTCGCTTTTCAGCATTCTCATTGGCACAAAATCTCACCTCATTAGTATGCCATGTGATGTGGAAATATGTGAGATGATGTACTTTGGCAGGATGACTAGAGTAGCTGAGTATTAGTTAACAGGAAAGACTGCAGAAAGCTCCAGAACAACGGGGTTTGGAAGTTCCTGTCCATGAATCACAAAATGTTAGCATCCAAATTCTGTGGGTAATAGGGAAGGCTAACAGCATGTTGGCCTTTATTTCATAGGGAAGGTGTATAAAAGCATAAGGCTCTGCTAAAACTATATAAAACATTAGTCAGACCATAGCTGGAATACTGTTAACAGTTTTGGGTCCCTTATCTATGGAAAGATATGATAGCATTGGCAACAGTCTACAGAATGTTCCCTTGGCTGATACCAGTTATAAAGGGATAATCTTATAGGGAGATGTTAAGTTAGTTGGGTCTGGACTCATCAGAATTCAGAAGAATGGGAGTCAACTTTATTGAGTACATGCCTGATGCCAGCCTCCATGAATAGTTGGTTCAGGTGGTCTCTGCCCATGGACTATACCCTGAAATTGCGATGTCTGCTGTCTGATGGATGGCTGGAGGACCAACCAACAAACAGAAGTCACCAGTTAACTGCTCTGATTTTCATGACAGAATTGTTCTCTCAGAGAATAAATGTCCTCTGGATTTCTTTAATACAGAGGGCTGTCAAGGCTGAGATAGTTTTGTTTTTAATCAGTCAGGAAATCTGGGGCTACAGGAAAAAGGCAGGAAAGTCGAAATTGAGGATTATCAGATCAGCCATGATCTCACTGAATGGCAGAGCAGGCTCAATGGGCGGAATGGGTTACTTTACTCCTTCATCTTATGGTCTTCTGGTATGCCAGAAGCATTGACCAGAAGCCACTTATTGTTAGGATGAGGAACTCAGAGTCCAAACTTAGAAGTTAAAAACTGCAATGCTAGTTCTTTATTAAAAACAGAAAATGCTGGAGAAACCAAACAGATCAAGCAGTGGCTGTAGTAGTTAATATTTTGAGTACTGTGTTACTTTTCTTCAGAACTGGTTGCTGAATGACAATTCTTCCACATTTTTAGTTTTATCCCGATCCAATTATTTCTAGCTGCAAGTGAAATGATGAAGTTAAATGCTTCGAAGATGAAGAGGTTTCAAAGGAAATTTACCAGAATGGTATCATGGATGAGGAATACAACCTAAAGAGGCTGGAATTGTTCACCTTCGCACAGGGGATGTTAAGCAGAGGAGGAGTTCAAAACAGCTTAAGAATGGGATTAACTTGTTGCTTACTCAGAGGGTTAGAACAGATGAAATTAGCAGATAATATTATAGGGACTTGAATGATGTTTGTTGTGGTGAGAAATCTGAGACAATAATGAAAGAAGTCCAGTGAGGGCTATCAGCTGCATTTTCTATCTAGTTTCTGGCAGTGGAGATGAGATTCTCACAAGGCTATGGTTAGATGTCTATTAGCAGAGAATATTGTTCGTTAGCAGTCTCATTAACACTAAAAGCTCATCTCATTAATATGCAGCTTCCTATCTTACCACATGCCATGAGGAAACTAGATATGAACAACTCCTGAAAGATGTCTGAACAGGTTCCTGGTGCCTCAGCTCTGTGATTGCTCGTCTAGGCCACCATTTTAGATACTCAGCAACAAGTCTCAGAAAGCACTCTATGGGCATTATTTGTACACACCCCTCATCCACAGATACTAGCATCCAATTCCTGCCAGCCTCTCAAAACTCTGAAGTAATCTTTCTAATCCACCTGCAGAATGGTTCTGTACTTTAATGTTGCATCGCAGGGTGCACCAGCAAAAGGAATCATAGTGCTGCTGTGAGGATAGGTAGAGGGCAGGGGCAGAAACTTGGCTCCTGAACTGGATCAGGCTGCATCTCAGAGCTGTTCATTCATATTTAGCTCTCACTCACTCAGAGGCTACCTGCATACTTGCAACCTGTTAAGGCAGTCACAGAGCCAGGCAGATGGACTTGCTGGTCAGCAGTCTTCAGTCAAAAGGGCAAACACCACTTTGTACAGCAGATTGCTACAGCATCACTACCTACACCTTTTACTGGAGTCTGATCATGATCAGCAGTCAGGCGCTCAAAGTTACAGAGTCTGTTCCTCTGCCTGGTGCGTTAGAAACCTGGAAGCAAGCAGTGTAGTTTTTCAATGCCAGCATTTGTACAGTTGCATAAACACTTTTTAAATATGGCGGGGGCACCAGGGATGCCAAGCTATCCCAGGTTTTCTGGTCAGTTTTTGTGGGGGCAATGAGTTCTCGAAAGATTTCTGATGCCAAGGCATAGGGGTGCAATGGGTAATTACTGATGCAAATTTGGGATGAAATGGCAAGAAATCTCACTGGATCTCACAGAGAGAAACCCTCTGCAAAATGGAGAAGCTTCCTGTCACTGAGAGGTGGAAGTGTGACGACACACTAACCAAGCCTGCCGACAGCTCCCAGTGAGTATACAACAGGCTTGCTGGCTTGGAGTCTGTAAGGTGACCATCGCCAGCTGCTCCTCTGGTCAATTTCTGCCATGTGTTTCAGACCACAATTGATTTCTATCTGCCATGACATATGCCTGGGGCAGCTATTGAACCATCTGGCCTTGATTGCATAATACTGGTTACACAGTCCCTCAGACATTGCCTGGTTCCTCCTGGCTTTCCTTCTTGTTGTTCCATCAGTGCACCCAAGCTGCTCTAGACCATTCGGATTCACATTGGCAAGGCTTACATTGTGACTTCATCTATCTGCTTCAATACCTGCATCTAAAAAGTGGGGCACTGAGCAACATTGCAGATGATTGCTCAGCAAATATATTTTCCAAATTTAATAAATATTCCAATATGTAATGTTTTCTCTGCCATAATGCATTACAATGTTTCTTTTAATTTTATTATTAATTCCTTCCCATATTCAATATTTCTTGTTTTTAAAATTTTTATCTCTTGTTTTATAACTTAGCCTTTTCTCTAAGCTTTTGCAAACACTTCCATTCATTTTGAATCTAATTTTCTGCCAAGTGTCATTCTTCACTAAGACCTATCTGCCAAATGTGTGCCATGCATTTCAGCATGTGTGAGATGAGTATTTGCTAACTGAAAATACCCAGGAAAAATGGCATGGCAATATTCAATAATTCAAACCAAAACTGTTACTGTGAAACACATTACCAGTTCCCAAGCTGCTTCAGCATCTAGTAGTTCCCATAATACCAGTGGTCAGTCACAAGCACATTGACATCCAAAACAAATCTTCATGTCTACAGAGAAGTATTGGATCTGGAGGAAAAAATACTACTGATACAAGATAGTTCAATTAAAATTACCTTTATTCAAAGGACATAATTCAAGAATGGCAAGACAGTTCCCTTTATGATTATTTTTATTAAAAGGATTTGAACCTAGATGTAAGATTTTCCATACAGCTATGATAAAATCAAATATTACATTGAAGTAGGAAAAGAATACATGACTAAAAATCAGGAACTGAATGATATCTGTACGGCCCAGTCCTTTACTCCTATTTTACCTTACTCTTGAATTACCTAGGTATCAATGAGTCATAGAGATTAGATTAGATTACTTGAATAGATTAGATTAGATTAGATTACTTACAGTGTGGAAACAGGCCCTTCGGCCCAACAAATCCACACCGACCCGCCAAAGTGTAACCCACCCATACCACTACATTTACCCCTTTACCTAACACTACGGGCAATTTAGCATGGCCAATTCACCTGACTTGCACATCTTTGGACTGTGGGAGGAAACCGGAGCCCCCGGAGGAAACCCACGCAGACACGGGGAGAACGTGCAAACTCCACACAGTCAGTCGCCTGAGTCGGGAATTGAACCCGGGTCTCTGGCGCTGCGAGGCAGCAGTGCTAACCACTGTGCCACCGTGCCGCCCATATAGAGCATGGAAACAAACCCTTCCATCCAACTCATCCATGCTGACCAGATATGCTAAATTAACCTTGTCCCATTTGCCAACATATCCCTCTCAAACCTTCTTATCCATGTACCCATCCAGCTGCCTTTTAAAGGTTGCAATTGTACCAGCCTCCACTACTTCCTCTGGCAGTTTGTTCCATACATGCACCACCCTCTGGGTGAAAAGGGTGCCCCTCAGGTCCCTTTTAAATCTTTTCCCTCTGACCTTAAAACTGTGCCATCTAGTTTTGGAATCCCCCTACCCCGGGGAAAAGACCTTGGCTATTCGGCCTATCCATGATTTTATAAGGTCACCCCCTCAGTCTCTGACGCTCCAGGCAAAATAGTCCCAGCCTATCCAGCTCAAACCATCCAACCCCGGCAATAGCCTTGTAAATCTTTCCTGAACCCTGTCAAGTCGTGATCTCATGAAAGTTTGATCAGCATTGTATTAAATATAGGAGGGACATTTGTTCTATCTGTTGTTCTTTATACTGTCGACAAGTTCCATTTTTCTGTATGATTAACTGCATGACTCTACGGCTACTGATTTCCACACCAACAAGCCTTCCCTATCTTTAAATCAACTACAAATGTGAGTGCACAATAGTTCATGATCGCTGTGTTATCGAGCACGCAGTCCAATGAAATGGTGTGACCACTGAAGGGGATACCTTTGGATATTGTACATGATGCTGATAGTAACAAATCATTTATTGTAATGGAAAAGCAAACATACAAAAAATTATTCTAAAACACATTACGATAAAAGAGAAGTGACTTATGCATTGCAATTTCTGGTTAAACTCAGTTTTCCGGCAATTAGACTTTTTACAGTGCTTTAATATTTTTCCCGCTTGAAAGATTAAATACCATAATTTAGTATCTCCAGATAATGCAGTGGGAGGTTTAGAAAGAATATCACAAAAGATTTTGTTTTGTTTATGTGCAAATATTAACCTTTTCTCTCCTTTTTGATGAATATGACAGATCTGTCAATGTCCACACTGCAGATGCAAATCTGTGGGTGGCTTTGTCTTGCTTTAAAGTATCAGTGGAGCCACGAATAATGCCTAGGTGGTTCGGCTGCATTTTAAAATATAAGTCCATTATTTAAATAGAAAATGATAGCTTAATGAGCCTATTGCATAACGCTGACCTTCCACTTTTCCTGTTGTTGATGATGAGTTGCACCTTGGATAGACAGCAAACCTCAAAGTTCAATGGTCATTTTTGAGGAAGCAGAAACATTACACCTTTTAAATATCCAACTCTTAACATTGCAAATATATGTCACCCTCATGTATCATTATATCATACTCAAATGTTCAAAAATATAGCAATGGTTGCAAGTTGAGATTTCTTGGTTCATTGATACTCCTGTGCAGTGCAGCATGGCTTCAGTAAGATGGTTACATAGTGGAGGTTAAATGAGGGAGCAATAGATGACATGAATCCTAGAATTTGTACAGACGTAAGCAAGTATCCAATTTAAACAACTTTGCTAAAATATCATCATTTCACAACGGGGTTTTGCACCTACAATGAACTTGATTAGATGAGACGTGAACCTAACTATCATAAATACATTGCAAGTACACTTGAAAAGCTAATTAAAAATTTAGCATAGTTATGGGCATTTGTTTTATTATGTTTTCAGGACATTCAAAGGTTGCGTTACATTTCATATTTGTGTACAGCTGGGTTTCGTAAGGAGGCATGAAGTAGGTAATATTCCCGTACAACAGGAAGAAAAATTGCCACCAAGAAATCTTGGTTAGTGATGACAAAGATGATCAGCAGCAGGAGTACTAGAGACAACGTTGTTTAATGGTCTAAACATAAGCTAACGGAAATTGCAGATTCATTTAGATCACATAGAGAATTCACTGTCTATGTTTTGACAAACACACTGCAAAACATCACTGCTCCCAGCCACTTGTTACAGCAGTTACCTATTGTTCCATTTCTACACATTTCATCACTTCCCACCAGCTCTATCCACCCCTGCCCCTCAATCAGATCCTTATGCAATGTGATCCAACTTCAGTCAGCCTTATAAATCTCAGCAGGTGTCGTGAAATGTGACACAATTGTGATGCAACTACCAAATAATAGATATACCAAATACCATTCAGCCAATGAGTATGTGCCTTTCAGTTATAGACAGGTCTCTCACACCCTCTTACAGGAGAATTGAGACCAAAACGCAAGGGAAAGGAATATTAGGGGAGGAGTCTCCATAGATAAACATCTGATAGCTACTATAAGAGTTTGGTTTGCAATCAGTTACCTTTCAGACCTTCAAGTGATTTGAATCGCTCCCAGCTCCTGGTTCTGGACATGACTTATTACTCAAGATGTAACGAAGAGATAGTAGACAGGTGTTTAAGGACAAAAGAACCTCCACATTAATTTATGGAGAAAAAGGTAGCAACAAGATATCGGTAATTCAATAATTCAAGGAAATTGACACAACTAATATACAGAAACTGTAATACAGTCAGTTCTGCTATAACCCAGGATTTCATTCATGTCCAACTCCGTGTTATAAGAAAATCATGTAATAGCAGCACCATTTAAACTAATGGGGCCAGAATCACATTATAACCAACACAGGCTTTAAAAGTTTGTGCTTTAGAAGCAGTGTCCCTAACTTGTCAATCGTGTTACATCTAAGTTGCATTAACAAAATGCATGTTATAGCAGAAAGACCTGGACTTTAGAATAGACTATTAACTGGATTACCACTATTAGAGACACAGCTATTTACTATTAAACAGAAAAGACACCAGGTTTTAAATGCACTAAGAATTCCTAACCACTTCCCTCTGCTAATTATGCTGGAACTTTGGGGTCTCGGTGGGTTTGTGCTCACCACTCGGTTTGGAAGCCTGCCTGGCTATTCTGGCTACACCGTGGTTGAGAACACTGAGCTGCGCAACCTTTCCAGTTTGAGTTGTGTGCACTGAGGCACTTAGGCACGTATGGATCTATTGGGTAACTACCTGGTTTTCTTTACTTTTTTTGATTTGGTGAGCCCAGTTTTCACCTCAGGTTGTGTCTGAGGACTTGTGGTATCGGTTGAGTCTGTTGCAGCTTCAAGGTGTCGGTCTTTGGCTCTGATGGTTGTGGTCGTTGTTGATGTTCTTGCTGTCAGTGATTCTCAGTTTGAAAAAGCCTGTGTTCAGAAGCTAGCTCAGTGTGATCTATTGCACCTCCCTTTGTTGGCTTCCCCTTCTCGCGTGTCCTTTCTTTCGATGATGGTCTTGGTTCAGCTTCTCTTGGATCTTGTTTCGGAAGCTGAGATCATGGCTGACAGTAAAACTGACTGTGGTCTCCATTATCTCTGCACCAACTCTGTCGTCTCATTGTTCGCTGATGCTCTCTTTGAGGTTAACTGGCTTTCTGATTGTTGGACATGGTGTAAATGGTATTGAATTGATGTTGGATGCCTGTCACAGTATATCTGCACTTTCCACACTTTCTGAGATATGCAGCCTGGCGTGTAAGAGCCATCTCAGGGCTGGAGTCTGTTGGTTTAGGGTTGATTGTTCCAGAGAGGATGTGTTAATTTGGAATGCAAGCTGAACAATGTTCCCAGGTCTCCTGGTGGATTTTGTTTATTCCTTTCCAGGCTCAGTAGAATTTGGTGAAAATTTTATTTTTTTTTTAGAAAAATCCAGGACTGTGACCAAAACCCAAGGTTCTGTCCATATGTTTTAATGCTGGGGATTTTTGCAAAATTTTACACTATGGTGAAATAGGCCACAGACATTAAAGACATGGTGGCATACTTTATCATCAGAGATGGAGGTATTCAAACTTCACTCTACCATACTAATAGTGTTACGTATCTCTGACCCACAAGAGCCAGTCTCCAATCAGAGAGAATCTAACTGGCTGATCTGAATTTCCAATAGTTTATCATTACTAAATTCTCTACTGTCAACATTCTGGGCGTCACTATTAAACAGAAATTTAACCACGTCAACCACAAAAGAGCTGTGAATACAAGAGCAGGTCAAAGGTTGGAAATTCAACTGCGCGTCATCCTTATCTTCCAGAATCTGACCAACCTCATCAAGGCACAAGTCAGAGGTGTGATGGGAAAAGTGTCACTTGCCTGAATGAGTGCAGCTCCATCAACATGTGAAAAGCTCAATATCATCCAAGATAAAAATTAGTTTGGATGATTGGTGCAGGCTTTCCCTCCACTGCTGTAACACAGGGGCCACAGTGTGTACCATCTACAAGATGCACTGCAGCATCTCACAAAGATCCCTTTGACAACACCTTCCACCATCCATCACTTAGAAGTATGAAATAAAATTGCTGTAATTATGTAAAGTGTCAACACTCTTACTTTGCAGTTATTAATTTGTATCCCACATTGCTTTTCTTTCCTTCAGGGGCCATTTCGTGAAGGAAAACATCTCGTCGGTCTTTCAAATGATGATTTCCCAGAGGAACACAAGCATTCAAAGAAACAGCAGAAAATTTGTGAGTACTCTAAATGGATGCTTTTCTCAAGAGCAAAAAAAGGTGGAAGACTCATGGACTGATGTCAGAGACCACTGTCCTCCACAGATAAAGTTATGCTCCTGGTGAAATTTAATTACAGCACTTAAATCAGGCTCCATGAGTCCCAAACCATGGTCATGAAGAATTTGGACAACAACATTTCTGCCACCGCAAACACACTGATTGCTGTGGTTTTATATGATGTCACTGGTCTCTCCAAGCTTCTTCCCGGTATATTAGCAGATGTGATGTGGAGCAATAACGGTGAAAGGGTCATTCAAATGGGAATTCCACTCAAAGTGTTTATGCTTTCACTCATTCTCCTTCACTAGTTTACCACATGCTATCGCATTTCCCAATGATTAAGTCTGCCCTTTAACTGATCCTAGATTTACAGACGAGCATGGGTATGAATTCATCAGCTACTGTATGTGTTTGTGCGCATTCAGCTGTGTGATCCTGAAGGTGTTCTCTTCAGTTCCCTGGAAATAACATTGAAGCACAAAGTTTGAGGTTGCTGGTACCTTCCATGGTTACTGTTATTTGCAACCATCAGGTCATAGAGTCATAGACATGTATAGCATGAAAACAGACCCTTCGGTCCAACTCATCCACATGGACCAGGTATCCCAAATTAATCTTGTCCCACTTGCCAGCATTTAGACAATATTCCTCTAAACCCTTCCTATTCATATACTCATCCAGATTCCTTTCAAGTGTTGTAAATGTACCAGCCTCCAGTACTTCCTCTGGCAGCTTGATCCACACATGCACCGCCCTTAGGTCCCATTTAAATCTTTCCTCTTTCACCTTAAACATATGCTGTCTAGTTTTGGACTCCACTGCCCTGAGGAAAATACTTTAGCTGTTCATCCTATCTATGCCCCTCATGATTTCATAAACCTTTGTAAGGTCACCCATCAGCTTCCAACGCTCCAGGGAAAACAACTCCAGCCCATTCAGCCTCTCCTTACAGCTCAAACCCTCCAACCCTGGCAACATCCTTGCAAACTTTTTCTGCACCCTCTAAGTTTCACAACATCATTCTTGTAGCGGTCCTTCAGGAAGCAAGTCTTCTAAAAGAATGTACAGTTCAGACATGACAATCTCAGCTTCCAGAAGCACTCTGCCCCAAGATTGCTCTTTCTGATTTCTCTTGCAACCTAGATCCATCAGAATAGAGCTTGACATATTTGGTTGTTTAAGATGGAATGAAGAGCTGTACACATGTTCCATCCCTCAATTATATACACAAGATGAAACAGTTCACCACCTTATCACCACCATCTTTACCTTTAGGTTTGGTGTGATTGTGTAACTTTAGGTTTAGTTGGAAAGTTAGATTGTTATAACATCTTTCCTGAACTTGGGAGCTCCCAAAGTGCATTATAGCCAATAAAGTATGGCCTTTGAATTTTTATCAGAGTTGTAATGCATGAAACATGACAATTAAGGCAGGAAGGTGGAGTTAAGTGCGACCATGGTTTTACTGAATGGTAGAGGAGGAATGTTAGACCAAATGGATTACTCCTATTGTTTATGTCTATGATCTCAATCTGTTTTCTTGGATTCCTCAACTCATCACGTGTTCCTCAGATCCTCACAAATATTGAACTGCTGTTGTCAATGTACACATAGCAATGTTCCAAAATAACCAAAAACAAGTGTTAATTCAAATTTAAAATAGAAAGGAACTTGCAAAAATGCCAACAAGGATTCAAAGCTTTAGTTGTCTGTTCATATGTTTGGTGCCACCACTGAGTATGTTCAGGGAAAACATCAAGCTGCTACTGAATAATCGCTAACAATATGTATTAATCATTCACGGCAGAAATACAACAATCCCTTCAAAAATATAGAAACATTTGCATCTTTATCCGCCAAGTATTTGCCTACATTATTAAGGCAATGGCAGCAAATGAAATCTGAAACAAAATGCAAGTTTTCCAGTACAGGGAGGAGAAATGAAAAAGAAGATCAAAAGGTGAAGTTACTGATGAATCCAAGAGTACCAATGTGAATTCAAAGGAAATTGATCTTCAAAGAAGAAAAAGACAACTATTCACTTAGGCCATGAGTTGAGTGAAGCTGCCATGCAAGTCATCCCAGTAAAACAAAAACAATTTATGGGAAGAAGTAAGAGGATGTATGTATATTGTACAGAAAGACTTGGTGCAAGATGTTGAGTAAAAGTTTAACTTTTGATAATATCATCTCTATGATGATATCATGGTAATGAAGAGTATCTCAAGAAAGACACAACAGCATGTACTCACTGGATGCTGAGCCAAAATGTATACAGTTGGCATATTGTAAACAAGGCATTATTTTTTAAAAGTCATCAGGCTCCAGCCACAGCTCTTTCTTCAAAAAGCACAACCTAGCCATCCTCTAAAACACCACACATCTACCACACTGAATTACAAGCCTCGATGACATTTACAAGCCTCTGAAGTAAGGCTGGAAGGCACAGGAGTGAAATTGAAAGCTAAAGGAACTGAATACTAAATGAAATGCACAACGGTCAGCTGATATACTACCATTTTCCCAAGGTTACAACTTAACATATACTTATACCCAAAATATCCGGAGAATTGAATGTGTACCTATTCAAACAAGCTCATCACCTTTGAGATTTTTCTTAAATTGTTGTTCTAATTATAAAGACTTGCATCTTAACTTCAACTGGAGTTCCATCATTCAATGGATGCAAGAATGAATTCAATGTTTAGAAATATGTTCTGTTTTGCATATAATTAACATTTAGCATTCGAGAATGATGAGTTATTTACCAGATGGCTTGTGATGGAAACACAGAGAACTTGTCATTTTCTCTTTGGATATAAGGTGAAATTTATCACTGTTTTATTGTTGTTTGCTAATAAAAAATGTACCTACTTTTGGAATAAATACCATAGAGTTGAAGCATATATTTCTCAGTAATGAATTTAACATTACCCATGGCAGTTTCGATCTGCAATGCAATCATTAATACTTTAACAAAGGTCAAGTCTATCTCAAGAAGTAATGCAATACAAATGCAAATTCTATTTCTATCTTCCACTAACTAGACCTTAATCATTTCATGCATCATACTGTTAAAATGATAAGTGACTTCGGGGAAACACAGATTGGGTAATCACTTTGTGGAACACCTCCATTCAGTCTACAAGCATGACCCTGAGTTGCTAGTTGTGTGTTATTAAAATTCTCCTCTTTACTCCCATCTGACCTCTCTGTTCTTGCTCTGCTACACTGTTCTAGTGAAGGTCAATGGAAATAGCACCTCATTTTTAAAATTCGGCTTTTTAAAACATTCTTGATTCAACTCTCATTAAGTCAATTTCTGACTCTTGGATGGATTAGATTAGATACATTTTAACATTTTACAGATAATTAATTACAATGATTTTGATGCTCTTGGAATAATTATATCTGGTTTTCTAGGAGTTTGCAGCCATTGTTGGATTTAAATCAGAGGGTTGAAACTTCTGCTTGGGGCACAATTAAGAATCTTGGTGTAGATTGTGTCCAATATTGCACGTTTTCAGAAGTGTTTCGTCTCCCTCAATGTTCACACAAGTCCATTTACAGAAGCAAAATTTGCCATGAGCTAACACTATTGTGCAATATGTTACAATGCAGTTTGAAACAAAAATCCTTTCTTTTCTATTATATATTTAAAAGTGATCAAACTGCAACAAGGTACCATATTTTCATTTAGTCCTGAGTCCAACATCTCTGAGAAAACTAAATTTAAATAACTGAAAATGACTTTTAAAAACAAACTATACACAACATTTTCTGATTATACTAATGTGCGGTTGTCAGAATCCTCGTAAATTAAAAGAAAATTCAAAAGCCTTTAAAAACTGCCTATTAGCGTCTGTGCAACTGCAACTTAATTTTAACAGCCTTCTTGAAGGCCCTCAAAGGATTGGAATTAATGAAAATTTGCAATGTTGATTCAATTGATCTGAGGCATAAGCAGTTTGGTAAGTAGAACAAGCTTCTAGCACAATGATTTTTAAAGTCTGCGGAAACTCAATTTGTGTTGGCTTAATTTACATATAAGATTCTGTGATCGTTTGGAGTTGCTTTTGCTGACTTGAGGCAAATTGTGTTGAAATAAATAATGACAACTGAATGGAAACTACAGGTTGGTATTTGCATTATATTCTAAAGTTTCATACATTGCTGATTTATTGCATTGTTTCTTTTTACTTTTTTATTTTACCTTTTTTGCCTAACAAACAAGGTTTGCAAAAGTTGATAAGATACAGTAATTTTTGCATCGCATACGCTAGATGGAAAGGCTAATGCATGTATTACACTGTTAGTTAACCAGCACAATTTGAATGCATTCTTGACACAAAGGGTCATTTGCATTCAAATTGGATAACCTACTCCAAGTACATTTCACCTGTCTTTTCTCCTTACAAATGCTGATCAATCCAAAATGTGATGCTAATATTTATAGTTAATTTTTGATGTTTAACCCTTGTAGTGGTTTTGCAAAATATAATAATGACAGCAAGGTTTCCTTCTTTATATTGATGAAAATATTAAATAGTCAAAAACATGGAATAAGTTGTGAACATACCAACCGAATTAAAAGTAAATACTAGCACTGGCAATATTTTCCTAGAATTGAATTCTATTTGGAAGAACATCCTTTCTAGAAGCAATGTTGAAAACTGCGTACAGTGGCCAAAGTAAAATGGAAATAGTGTTGAAATTTGTGTTGAAATTCTACCTCTTGACAAAATAACAACTTGGATTAATATATTGTTTTTTCATGTAAAGAAACATCACAAGGTTCTTTAGACACGGGTAGGAGAATTTGAAAAACTGAACAAGGAAGGGAAATGTTAGGATGACTAACCAGACTTCTGTATTAAAGGGAAAAACAAAACCAAAACAGAAGTTGCATTTCTTTTTCTGAGCAGCTCTTCACATTCATTTCCTTCTTAATAGAATTGTCAGTAATGATGTACCACTGATGAGATTGATTCTAAATTTGATTTAATTGACAGTAATATTAGTAATTTAATGTTGCACAGCAGTGAGGCTTAGGTTTATTATGGAAGGTACAGATTTGGCTTAATGGAAGTTTTTAAAACATCCATAAATATGTTTTTATTCTAACCCCTCAGTGAATACACCAATGTTGGTGATTGCAGCCCCTGCATTATTTAGAGAATTGTATTTTCTTTCAAAGGAAAACTATTTGCCGAATGCAGTTAAGCACCTCTGTAATTGAAGATGGAGAAAGAATTCAGAAAAAATGTTACGTTTTCTGCCAATAATCACCAATTCAAACCCTTGAAAGGATGGATGATCAGTTCAAATTCATGGTACTGTTAATGTGCAATATTGTTATGACCCACCTGGGAAAGTGCTGTGATCCACATACTCCACTACACCTGGGTTGCCACAAAAGTTAATGATTTAATCAAATTATCAATCTACCTGTCTGTTGGAATCAGGTAAATCGAAAACACTGACCAGTTTCCTGGACTTGGCAAGAACTAAGATTTATTACAAATAAATACTAACCACAAAGAAAACACATCTGTGAATTATCAAGCTTCAACTCTACTGTTTGAAACTCTGCCGATAATGTGTTGCTGGAAAAGTGCAGCAGGACAGACAGCATCCAAGGAGCAGGAGAATCGACGTTTTGGGCATGAGTCCTTCTTCAGGCTCATGCCCGAAACGTCGATTCTCCTGCTCCTTGGATGCTACCTGACCTGCTGCACTTTTCCAGCAACACATTTTCGGCTCCTGATCTCCAGCATCTGCAGTCCTCACTTTCTCCTGTTTGAAACTCTGACCTACTTTAAAACCCAAACACAGATATGTAGACTGACATAGACAAACAAAACCAAATGACAGATGGTGTTATGGTGCAGGGAACATTTCTGGGGAAATGAAAAAACAGTTCAATTGTACCAGTGCATAGGACTCGATGAGATACCCCTTCGGTTTCCCAAGACTTCCTATTCTCTGATCTCCATCCTGAATTGTTCACTTCTTTACAGGAGGCATAGTGTAGTGATTGGGATCGGGTTGACCTCGACAACTACTAAGTACTTGATTTGGGTTGTTAACCTGGAGAAAGTGAGGACTGCAGATGCTGGATATCAGAGTTAACCTGGGCTAATTGGGAAAGCCTTGGCTGATCAATATAACTTGGAGATTAGAATCTCCTCAGTTGAGGGAAAAAAAACAAAAATAGAACCAGGAGATAAAAAGAAATCACCAGGAGATTAGAATCTCCTCAGTGGAGAACTGACTTGGAGCTGGCTAGCCACTGTCACTGTACTGTGTAGGAGCAAATAAAAGGTGATTTGGTGAGGGATCCTGGCCTCTGTGCAGTTATTATGATTGGTTTGTGAAACTGTAAAGTCTTTGCGCTACTGATTTAAAGGCAACGGGTTTACAGCAACTCGTGAGAGAAAGTAGCTGGCTTTCTTCAGCTTTAGTTACTTTTACAGTGGTCATAGAAACAAAAGTGACTGCTCCTTCCGCAGTCTGCAGGTTTGTGTCCCTCCATCATAAATATCCAAGAAGTTTACCTGCCCAGTCACAATGCATAAACCTATCTGCAGTCTGTTGCTTGATGAACCTTGCTCTTCACTCACAGCCTGTGCTGAATTATCTTATCCCTCCTTCCCACGCTGCTTGCATATCAACAATGTAAGCGCAACTCACAATGAATACCAGAAACCTGTTTCGTAAAGTGCAGCAATTCCTTCCACTGGTCTTATTTTTAAATCAATCAATTTTCCCATTTTAGTCCACAATCAAAGATAAAGAGCAAATTGAAAGAGGAAAATATCTTTACAATATACATATCTTGTCCAGCATTGGAAAGCAAATGCAAATAATAGCTCAGATGGCAGATACATTGGAATTTGCTGGGATTGAATGATCAGAGAATATACCAGATATGTGAACACTGAAGAATTAATTGAAGCTGAAACAAGCATTTTTTCAAAATACCCCTCACTGTTCTACACGACACTCCATCCCAAATCATCATAACACAACAAAGGATTGAAAGGTTTTTCACATTCCAAGTACTTTGAATCAGTCTATTGTTTAAGTTGTATAATCAGGAGGTGATTTTAGTCACTTGACAGCAAACAAAAAAAAAATCATGTTCTCATTCAGTTCACCAGACCATGTAAGAGACCATTTCTACAATGGCACAAAACATGTGTTTTCTTGAAATAAATTTTATGTACTCTTCTCTATTGTTTTTCCCTTATTAATGATGGAATTTGTATCAATCTACATGTGAATTTTAAAATATGCATCCGTGTCTATAGGCATTTGCTTCATTAGATTAGGATGGGTTAATCACACTCCATTGAATTTGTTGTACCTGCTAAATAATTATTTTGTGAATGTATGCAATCAGATGGAATTGGGTCTTTTACCATCAATTAGTTATGTTTTCACTTGGAATATCATAAAGTGAGTACGGAATGGTATTTGCACTGAAGGTGAAAACAATGAGTAGAGATGAATAAGTAAACTTACTCATAGAGTCCCCATGGTCGGGCATTCTTATAAACCCAAATGAACAAAGTATCACATGGGTCTCAATCTTACATTTTCTTTGCTAAATATCAGTTGTGTTGAGTTCCTGAGAGGAATTCTCACTACACTCCTATGAAATCCTTCACATTCAATTCTACTCCCATCATACCATGAGCCATCACTTGAACAGTTCGCTATCCACTGGAAATGTGTCAAAAGATGAGAATCCCGGGTGCCTACACCATATCTAGAGAGCTGCTTTGCGTTCAGTTGACCGCTAATGTTCTGAAGTTGCCCTGCTTGATCAAAGATGGAACCGGCACATGTCAAGGCTAGGCAAGGTGGTCCCACCATTCTCCAGCAGGGACCTGGAGGTTGTGGTGGTTGTGATGTGCAAAGGCGAGGCATCATCGCGCTGGAGAACCAGTGGAGGAAGCCACACCTCCAGATGCCGCCATCTGCTTCTAGATTTCATCTGCACCAGTGCACCTTAAACACTGTGGACTAAGGCCAGCAATGCTATAAGAATTTCAATGACCTTCTCTGCTTTGCCAAGGTAAGTGCCACACACTTCTTTCTGTTATCTAATACTCACTGCTAATGTACCCATCTCCTGCTAATGCTCATTCTCTACCGCTGTAGCTGTTGCATACCATTTCTCCCGTCACTCACCCTTGCAGCTACAACCTCCCACACCACAAAACCTGCATGGTCTCTGGTCTGCTTCCTCATTCACTCATGACACATCACCACCTATCGACCACTCAAACCAGGCCAACTGCTGAGCCTTCCAATTGCACCTCACTCAAATCCTCCCGAAATCTGAAACGAAAGCAGAGAATGCTGGAGAAATCTACAGGTCTGGCAGCTTCTGTTGAGAAAGAAACAGAGTTAATGTTTCAAGTCTGGTATGAATTCTTCAGAATTGCAGTGTGTTGGAAGATAGGTTCTTGCTAAATGATTTATCCAATGCTAGAAGGGAAATAGAAAGCTATGAAGGTGAATGAGTTCCTCCACATTATCTGTACTTTTTTCAGATTTCCAGCAATTAGAGTAGTTTTCCTTAATTTGAGTGTTTAATTTACTGCCACTTCGCTTCCAGATATTGACACCTTGAAGAAGTTCTGCTTCTCTCTTCAGCAGAATTTCCAAGTACAGGCATTTAGTCCACTAGAAAGCAGGAAGGAATGTTTTACATCAATCACAGTTGCAGAAAAGAATTCAAAAGTAGGTCTTAAAATGTGTCTGTGTGCAGCTATCTTCAAACTTCAAGCAGAGGCCTATTTCACAGTCAACTTCAGTCTGGGCTAATTGGAATGTTCATTTGCATTCATTTATTAATTCAGCATAAGTTTTACCGAGTACAATTCATCCATTTCACCATGTGTTTACTTTGACACAGTTCACCCTTTTCATTTGGCTATTTACTGACCTTAAATTCTATTATCCATTTCACCATCCTATATTCATTTCAGAACACAGCTACCTTCATAAGTCACATTTTAAATTCACTGACACCCCCCCCCCCCCCCGCACAAAATTCTATAATGAATTGTGCAGACATCAAACATAAACTGGTCTGACGTATCAAGGTTTGCAACAATATACTCTGATACAATGTCAGTGCAGTAACAAAAAGATTACTGCTGATAAAATAGTAATGACCAAATATGTCTCAGTAAAGTGTCAAGATGAGAAAACACTGAATTGAGATTTTAGGCTGAATAATTATGCCTTGCATTTTGGGTAGTATTTTCTTGAATGAGAAATAGATTATATACAGAGGAACCTCGATTATCCGAATGAGATGGGTGGGCATTATTTCGTTGGGATAATTGATTATTTGGTAAATTAATTCAATGCTTCTCCTCTGGGGCTCAAAGTTTTCTGACGTTTTCTTTTCCCTCTCTCTGCCTGCCTTTCTCCCTCTCTCTGTCTCTGAGTTTGTTTCTGAGCAGACATATACTTGTGTGTAAGGGACCTGCAGCATTGCTGAAGCCTCCACCCCAGACCCCCCACAATCAGTTCAATGGGATTGACACAGCGAGCACTTGCTAAGTCTGCTCCCCGTTCAGGAGACTACGCAGCAGCAGCTCACCGTACGCGAGCGCCCGCGCTCCCCTGTCCACCCCTACCCCAAACCCGTCCAAGCTCGACCCACCCTCGCCCGCCCCACCAACCCCAATCCCAATCCCCAAACCTGTCCCCCCCTCCCCCCCAGCCGTCCCAACCCCATCCAACACCACCCACCCATCCGCACCGCTGTCTCCTGCCTGACCCGGACACCACGCCCCCCCAGCGTCACCCCCCACCCCCACAGCGTCACCACCCCATTCCCCATCTGACCCGGCCGCCCTGCCCCGTGCACCCCGCCCCTCTCGCCAGTCCGACAGGGCCAACCCACTCCCTGCGGTCCCCCACCCTGCTGGCACCTCATTCCCCAGGGCAGCTGGACTGGCCACTGACAGCAAGACTGCTGCTGCCTTTAGGGGGTGAGTTTCAAAATCGCACATACAAACACAGCCACACACACAACCTTTTACTGCAACGTTTTGACAAGTTCCACTTTTGCCCTATACAGGACAATGTTGGAGAGATTATCTGGGGAAACAGGGTTTAGGGTATACCCTGTGTAGAACTCCAGGCAGAGTGTGAGGAGAGAGAGAGAGAGAAAAGGGCAATCAGCCATTTGGTGCCTGGGCTCCCTTCGATGTATAGGACTGTACTCTGCAGCATTTCAGTAATCCAAATTTACTTTTAATCATTGTAAACAAAAGACGCGATCAGTGTTGGAAACACCTCTTTGATGTAATGTTTGTATCGGCACCTTGAGATCTTCTTCGGATAATCCATAATTCGGATAATTGATATTTGGATAATTGAGGTTCCTCTGTATTCTTTTTTCCCCCTCAGATGTAAAAGGACCAGCCTGAAGGAGTGAAAATAAATATTTTAAGTCCTGAGCATGCACTCCAAACTCACGTGTTATTAAATACCAACCTGCAACAATCCCCTCTGATACCTTAAAAGGAAAATCAGAAAGTGTCCATGCTGCAAAATTATCCTCAGAGCATATGTTCAAAGAATTATCTTCAAATGCTTTCTGTAACATTATAAGGAATATGTTTTTTTTCTGGAATTTAAATTTTATCCAACACATTTTAATCTGTAGTCATTTTGAACTTTGATGACAGTCCATGGGTATCTCAAACCTTTTAAAAATGAATACCGGATACTTAGCACTTAAGTTAAATAATTTAAGATATGCTATTAAAATCAGTTTTTGGAATCAATAGTTTTTCCTCAAGTAATACAAAGAGGCAATATGAAGAATACATTAGCGATTCTCTGGATTTCTTGTGCCCTCAATGGTGCTATGATTCAGAGGACAAATAGGAGAAACTGTCCTGTGTTGATTTTATCGAGGATAGCACCTTGACATATTAATCAATAGAGCAAAGTTTAGAGTCTAAATAAAGCACCAGTTTAGATGTACAATTAATTTGTATTAGAAATTTTGTTCAAAAGTTTAAGATAACAAATGGGGAAGGTGAGAGAGAGAGAGAGAGAGAGAGAGAGAGAGAAAGAAAGAGACAAAGACAGTGAAATTATAAAAAAGAATTTTACCCTCCTTGGTGTGGTACGAGTAATGTCAAGAAAAGCAGTAAAATGTGATGAGGCTTAAAACAAAATCTGATTCTTGACATCAAGAAAAAAATTTCCCGATTTTCCTCTCAAGGTCATGGAGTTGCGAGTGCTTTAATTTTATTTATATGTTATTAAAATGCCAACTTGCTTTATTTATATGCCACTTCTGATTCTCCTGTCCTTCTATGAGAAACTGGATAGTGCAGGTTTCCGTAGTCAATCACAGTGTGGTTGGAGTTTGCCAAATTCTTGCCCTACATGCTCCATGTCTGCTATCCTCCTCAACCCTTCATTTATGCAAGTCAGTATCACCAAGCCACCAGCCTCACTACATCAACAATTCAGACACTACTTCAGCCTTTCAACTCTTTATTTTGGAACTCAGGACTGCCAAGGATCACATATTTCTGTCAGGTTGCTTCGCACACAGGGACACATATACATCTCATGTACTTGCACGGGATGCATCATTTGGCTCTTAGCTTGTTTTCCTAGTATTGACTCCCTTTATCTCTTGCATGGAAACTGCTAGCATTTGTATACTTCACATTGGCATGTGAAGTGGCATGTTTACTGATTTCATCACTGGTTTATGGTGGATCATAAAGGTTTGGAGAAAGATGGACCAAACATGGACAGGTGGGGCTAGTTTACTTTGGGAACACAGTTGGCTTGGTCTAGTTGAACCGAGCGGTCTGTTTCCATGCTGTATGACTCTATGTTACTGTGTTACACCAATGTCAAAGCTGTGGGATGTGGTAGCAGTAAACATAGCAACACACTGTATGTCCTTGAGGCGAAAGGCCAGATATCAAAGTAAGAGTAAACAGTCCTTCATTTGGTGAAGAACCACCAATCAGTCAAGAAGCTCATTCTATTCCAGTACAGGGGGACAGGCATGGTTAATCAGACACTTGTTTCTACCAGAGTCCAAGGATCCATGGTCATTTTGGTCTGAAGATTGGGCCAAGTTCAGACCTACAAGTAAAATCTATAGATTACAGTTAAGTTGGTTGGATACTGTTGAAATATCAGTCTGGAAGGTGTGTGATTTTTTTTTAACTTGCAATAAGACCAAGGGAAGGATTGAGTGTGATGCAAGTGAATGCAAGAGCAATATGTCCTCATAGGAGAAGTGGTGAAAGGTACTCAGTGAAGAAGGAGAAAGTGCAGAAGACAGGAATGGTTAGCAGTTTGGGAGGATGTGGTGAGTGAGAGTTGTGGAGTTGACATCATGCATCCAAAGGGGTAAAAACAATGACTGCAGATGCTGGAAACCAGATTCTGGATCAGTGGTGCTGGAAGAGCACAGCAATTCAGGCAGCATCAGAGTACAGAACACCATTGACCTTCTTTGTACATCCTGGAAGAATCTTTATTACCTGGGATACAGCACTGACCAATACTTCACATTTTTGTTCAGGCTGGTTGTGTTGTAGTGGTGCAGCTTCCTGGCTGGAGAAAGGACTGCTGCCCTCTGCATTATTCCATCCTTAAGTTTCCTAGCCATGAAGTGGGAAGCAAGTTTCTCTTTCCCCTAGGCCATGTGTTCAGTAATCACAATCGAGCATCAGTGTGAGAGTCAGTTCTTGGCTTGCAACATTTCAAATGGCATGCAACTGGGCTTTAAATACAGTGCCAGAAGAGTGAAAGCTAGCTGAAGCCTGCTGTAGTGAGTACTTATGCTTCTTCTACTGTGCAAAACCTCAGGATTTTCCAAGCATGGTGCCCAACAGCTTGGTTATATAAATAACGAGGTGAAGGATAGAAGCTTGCATGAGAAAAGTCACTCCACGCTATAGCAGACCAGGTATTTGAATTAGAAATGGGCAAGTCTTACCCTATAGTCTATCACAGCTGGCAACACAAAATTCTTGTTGTGATACTAATTGCCTGTAGAAATGTTTGCAAAGAACCAAGGCACAAGAAGAGTCCTGCCATTAGATTTATTTTAAACATGTCATGAGTTAAAATTGCAGATGGTGTTTCTTCCTCAAAAAATTCAAGCTGAAAATGTGACATCCCTTCAATGTTTAAAATGGGAATATGTTTATTATAAGAATTGGGCATGAAATACTTTGAAGGATAGAGTGATCATAAACTCCAGAGAACAGGTAACTTATTCATCTCAAGTGAAAGGAATGCAGATATATATTTAACTAATTTTATACATTAAATTTTATGATATCACAATTAACCTTGCAATGTTAAGAGTGAACTAATTAGTTTAATGAGGCCAGTTCCTAGAATAAAATGCTGTATGATATACCCCAAAATAACTATTAGTTGCCACAAGTTATCAGTACTCTTCTATGCTGAAGAAGTACATGCTGTTTTGATATTACAATGTGAACACACTTCCTTTGAAAAGGTGCTCTCCATATTGTCCATCTTTATCCTCATGGTTCAAAATCACACAACACCAGGTTATAGTCCAACAGGTTTAATTGGAAGCACACTAGCTTTCGGAGCGATGCTCCTTCATCAGGTGATTGTGGAGGGCTCGATCGTAACACAGAATTTATAGCAAAAATTTGCAGTGTGATGTAACTGAAATTATACATTGAAGAATTGATTGTCTGTAACAGACACCCCAGTCCAACACCAGCATCTCCGAATCATGACATTTATCCTCTGAGAAGCAGAGATGGTCTTTATTATAAATCTCTCCAGGTGGTCAGCAAAAAGGACCCATAGGTTGAGAATACAGAATAGTCCAGGCTAGTACCTTTATTGCATGTGATTATTCATCAATACCACAGCTGACAACTGACAATGCTCAGTGAACCAGTGAAAGTGAATTGGAATGATGGATAACCTTAAAGCTCTCGCCCATGACCTTCTGAATTGGACTTAAACACCAAAATCTCTCTTCATAATGAGCCCTCTACATCTTACTCTTTCATATCATCTTTCAATACAACTCATTTCTCATTAAAAATTTAATTATGTTCTAATCCACAAGGAGCACTGCTTAAACAAGGCGAGGGAAATGAGAGCAACATTTAATTAATTGAGTTATAATATTTCTGTAATCAATGACAGATTATTTGTCTGTAAAACTGAGTTGGCAATTTTGAATGTAGCTTTAATACTCTAGTGGAAGCAAAAACAAATTGCATTGTTCTTCCTTATCAGTTTATCCCAGGAATTCACAATGGAAAGGAAAGCATTTCATTAAACATTGGGGTTTATTTGTTTCAACCTCAAGACTGTTAACTGTTTTCTTCTGCCAAGGACAAGGAGAATATTTTAATTTGTAGGAGTTGCAACATTCAATAAGAAAGTGTGAGAGCAAGAAAACATGGGAAAAGAAAGGGGGGGGAATGAGAAAGAATCTGAAAAAAGGGAAAGAACCAGAGATGCAGGAGAAAATAAATAATTTGGCAGTATAATATCGATGTGATAATGAAAGAACATAAGAAATAGGAACCTTCATTTGCCCCCTCAAGCCTGTTCTGCCATTCAATACAATCATAGCTGATCTGATATTCCTCATATCTACTTTCAAGCATTTTCCCTGTAACTCTTGATTCCCATACTAATCACAAATCTGTCTATCTCAGTCATAAATATGCACACAGTTTCTGTCACCATAGATCACCGTGGCAAGAAGTTCCTAAGACTCACAGCCCTCTCAGAAAATAAATTCCTCCTCATCTCAATTTTAAATTGGCACCCCTTAATTCTAAGGCTATGACCTCTGATCCTAGATCTCCTACGGGGGTAAACATCCTCTCAGCACCTAACCTGTCAATCTATTTCAGAATCCATTATATTGCAAGAAAAAAAATCTCTCATTCTTCTGAACTCCAATGAGTAGAGTTCTAATCATTTTGCCTTTCCTCAGAAGACAGTCCCTCCAGACCAGTGATCATTCCAGTGAACCTTCTCTGAACTGCTTCCGATGAAATATCTTCCTAAAATAAGGGCACTCAATCAGCTCGCAGTACTCCAGATGTGGCCTCACCAGTATCTTGTACATCGCAATAAGATTTCCCTATTCCTATATTTCAACCCCCCTGAAGTAAGGGCCAACATTCCATGAGCCTTCCTGATTACCTGTTGCACTTGCATGCTAGCTTTCTGTATTTCATCTACAAATATTCTCAAACCATAGAGTAATAGAGATATACAGCATGAAATCAGACCGTCAGTCCAACTTGTCCATGCCAACCAAATATCCTAAATTAATCTAGTCCCATTTGCCAGCATTTGGGCAATATCCCTCTAAACAGTTCCTATTCATATACCCATCCAATGTCTCAATGGTACTAACCTCTACGACTTCCTCTGGCAGCTTATTCCACACATGCACCACTCTCTGTGTAAAATAGTTGCCCCTTTTAAATCTTTTCCCTCTCATCTTAACTTATGCCGTCTAGGTTTGGACTTGCCCACCCTAGGAATAAGACCATGTTTATTTACCTTTTGAATACCCCTCATGATTTTACAAACCTCTATAATGTCACCCCTCACCTCTGATGCTCCAGGGGAAATAGCCCCAGCCTATTCAACCTCTCCCTCTAGTTCAGACTCTCCAACCCTGGCAACACCCTTGCAAAACTTTTCTGAAAACTTTATAGTTTCGCAACATCCTTCCAATATCAGGGAAACCTGCATTGCATCCAGTGGTCTAGTGGCCTAACCAATGCCCTGTACAGCTGCAACATGACCTCCTGACTCTGATATTCAATGTACTGACCAAAAAAGGTACAGCATACCAAGTGCCTTTGGTGATGATCTTTGCATCCTCACTGTCCACTGGAGTAGTGCCAGATGATTAGAAGGGTGGCAAAATGTTCAAGAAAGGGAATAAGGATAACTCTGGGAATCTCCACAGAGATCTACAAATATTCTACAAGTATTCTCAAGCCATGCTGCCTTGAGTAGAGGGTATGTCTGATGAAGAAAGTTCGAGGGAACCAGGGCTTGTCTCAATTGAGCAAAGAAGGATGAGAAGTGATTTGATAGAGGTGCACAAGATGACGAGAGGCATAGATAGAGTGTATAGCCAGAGACTTTGCCCCAGGGTGGAAATGGCTATCATGAGGGGACATGATTTTAAGGTGATTGGAGAAAGGTTTAGGGGAGATGTCAGAGGGAGGTTCTTTACACAGAGAATGGTGTGTGCATGGAATGCACTGCCGGCAGTGGTAGTAGAGTCATACATTAGGGACATTTAATCAACTCTTGGATAGGCACATGGATAATAGTAAAATGAAGGGTATGTAGGTCTTCGAGTAGGATAAAAGATTGGCACAACATCGAAGGCCAAAGGGCCTGTACTGCGCTGTGCTGTTCTACGTTCTATGCATTATGTTCAGTATCTTACCTACTTATGACTCCACTTTCAAGGAACTATGTACCAGCACTCCAAGGTGTCTTTGTTCAGCAATACCTCCCAGGACCTTACTATTAAGTGCACAAGTCCTGCCCTGATTTGTCTTTCCAAAACGCAGCACATCGCATTTATCTGAATTAAACTCCATCTGCCACTTCTCAGCCCATTGACCCATCTGATCAAGATCCTGTTGTACTCTGAGGAAACCTTCTTTGTTATCCACTGCACCTCCAATTTGGTGTCAGCTGCATACTTTCTAACCATACCTCATATATTCACATTCAAAACATTTATATAAATGACCAAAAGCAGTGGACTCAGCATCGACCTTTGTGGCACATCGCTGGTCAGAGGCCTCCAGTCTGGAAAGCAGCCGTCCACCATCAGCTTCTACCTTCAAGCCAATGCTGTATCCAATGGCTAGTTCTCTGTGTATTCCAAGTGATCTAACCTTGCTAACCAGTATACCATGAGGAACCTTATCAAATGCAGTCCCTCTGTATTGCAGTGTTCTGCAATTTTTCTCATTTTAAATGACATGCTGTTTATTTTGTTCTCCTTTCCAAAATGAAAAACTTCACATTTTTCCACATTATTCTTCATTTGCCAACTTATTGCCCATTTAATTAACCTATAAATCTCTCTCTGCAAACTGTTTCTAACCTTCTCGTAGCCTGCCTTTCCACCTATTTTTGGGTTGTCTGCAAATTTGACTACAGTACAGTGACTTCTTCCTACAAGTCATTAACATATATTGTAAACAGTTGTAGTCTCCACACTGATCCCTGTGGAATCCCATTGGTCACAAGTCACAAAATGGAGAAAGGACCCCTCATTCCCATTTGCTACTTCCTGCCCACAAGCTAATTTTCCATCCTTTTCAATATACTACTTATAATATTATGGGTTCTCATCTTATGTCTTAACCCTTTGTGAAAGACCTTATCGAATGCATTTTGGAAGTCCAAATACACATCTACTGGTCCCTCTCTATTCACTTTTTTTGAGACTTCCTTGAGAAACCTTAATGAATTAGTCAGACATAATTTCTCTTTCTGCTTGATTAGATTATGATGTGCTTACTTAGCTGACACAGCTCTTAGACATAGGACAATGGCCAAACTTGGTGAGGCAGGCACAACATGGTAAATAAGAATTTAGTGTATTGTTATAAAATACAATCATATGATGTAACTTCCAGATCATAAATCATGCCTAAGACGTTAAGACTGTTATTTGATATTATTCAAACCGCTCTATTTGGTTGGATTGCAGTTTTCCAATTATCAATGAATTGATTTTTACAAAGGACAACACATTTACAGAATGCATGAGTGAAATACTGTGGATGCTGGAAACATGAATAGAAACACAGAAAATGCTGTAAATATCGTGTAGCTCTGGCAACATGTGAAGACAGAAACATAGCTATTATGATTTACCTATAATCGAGGGTGAAAACTGAAAATAGGACCTAGTTTCACATCTCAATCCCACACAACTCACTTTAGATACTCCCATAATCATTTTTCAATGATTCAATCAATGAAAGACTAGGGACTGAGCTCTTGGTCCAATCAGGGGTGTCACTTAGATGAAAAGGCTGAGCCTACAACTCATTCAATGAAGTATTACCTGGCTACGTGTTATCTTCTATCATCAGCAGAATCACAAATTCACAATCACAATGGAAAATGGCTACCCCCACATTTTTGAGAGTGTGGGCTCTACCTGTGGGTGATGTGAATCCCTTCTAGGGCCATTTACTTTAAACAGACACTCACAGTTCCGGTGGATATCTGTTATCACTGAATTGTGGATGGAACCTAATGCATTGATTTACTATCTCAACTAAAAATCCTAATTGGAAGTAATCCAGACCATGTCAATGAACATTACAAATTAATCCTTGTGAAACATGTGAAGCAGAATTCACAGCAGGTAAGTTGTAAATTTTCATCTAAGTTTCAGAATCCATGAAGACATTCCAAGATCTGCAATTTGCACAAGTTCTAGGGTTTGCTCACCTCAAACCTTGGACAGTAAAATGTGAAAAACATTATCCTGTATGCAATGCTTACTTGAGTAATGTAGGAATCGATGTGGGGAAGAGAAGATCACTACATGTGCAATCTCCTACCTGAACATGTCTCAACAGACTTGTGCAGCTCATATCTATAGGAGTTCCTTTAAAGATATTCCATTCGCCTCTTATCAAAAGCTCCCATGTCCTAATGGAAGTCAGAAGAATAAGTAGATCATTTAGCACATCGAGTCTGTTCTGCCATTCAGTGAGATCATGGCATATCTGATAATCCTTAACTCAACTTTGCTGTCTTTTCACGTAACCCTTGATTCCCTTACTGATTAAAAATCTGTCTGTCTCAGCCTTGAATGTACTGAATAATCCAGCCTCAACAGCCATCTGCAGTAAATAATTCCACAGATTCACAAATCTCTGAGAGAAGCGATTTCTCCTCAGCGCAGTTTTAAATGTGCCATTCTTTATTCTGAAATTAAGCTCTCTGGTCTGAGACTCTCCCACAAGGGAAACAAATCTTCCGCACCTACCCTATTAAGTTTTCAAAGAACTTTGTATTTTTCAATAAAGTTGCCTTTCATTCTTCTATATTCTGGCAAGTGTATGCCCTATTTACTGAACCTCTCCTCGTTAGACTGTCTCTCCATACCTAGTATCAGCCTAGTGAACTTCTTTGGACTCATCCAATGCCAGTACCTCTTTCCTCAGATAACAGATCCAAAACAGCAATATTTCAGCTGTCAACAATGGATCCAGACAACAAAGTTGTCAGCGTCTCTGTGGCCATTACATGATCCACATTCAAAGAATACACTGAGGAACACGTATTTGCACTAGCACCAAATTTCAGTAGATGTGGAGCTGCCTCCTAATGCAGAGTTTCCAGCTGTATGTGCCCTCATGATTGGAGAAAATGTAGGTGGCAACTGATGTTCATCTTCCATGGAACATTGCTATACTCTGTGTAAAGCTAGGGATTGGACAGCCTTGTCATGATCCCCAGAATATCTACAATGTAACATCTTCTTCCACTGAGGCCAACCAGGCCAATAAGATATACCTTTAACATGAGGTTCCCATGCAGATCACATTTAGGCCTTGGTTGTAGTATAGTACAGAACAGAGAGAGAGAGGTCGCCCACTAATCCTTGGATGCTTTTATCTGGATACTGGAAGTTGCAACAAGGGTATGTGATTGACAATGAGAATCTGTGAGAGCTACATGATTGCATAAGGATGCTCATCGGACAGAACAACACATTCATCATCCTACAGTATAGTCACATTGACCAAAGCAACCCGAGCAAGATTTGTTTGGCCATTGCTTTCAACTGGGTTCTGTAACTGACTCTAAACGTTTTGATGCTGAATCGACCGTCTCCTGTTTAATCCCAACTGCAAATGCAGCTCACCAGTTTTTTCTTTCCTAGTTTGTCCTGTTGTTTAGTAAATGGTAAGGTTTGCAAACTAATGGAAGCTTTCACAACATCTGATGTTCTCTCATTCAATCATGACAACATTTCATGTTACAATTTGCTCTAAAGAAATAGCTATCCATCACACAGGGCAAGAACATCATTTGATGATAAGGATGGCTAGCCTCTTTTAACTTCATTCTTGTAGGTGCAGCTATGATGACAATCACACAGTTGGTGATGAGAAGTGAACATAAATTTGCATATGTAATGCTCAATTTACAGTGACAATTTATGATAGCCATATATGAGCCCTTTGAAAATTTGTTTTTCCTCTCTACATGGGTCCTGCATCGGAGGTGGAAGGAGCCTGCCGCACTTTATAATCTGTTTCTCTTGTGGTTTCAGCAGGCAACACCAGAGCCAGCTGTAGTTAAAGAGCTCAATGCTGAGTACATCCTGGCCAGGTATAGGCTTATCATCCTCAGCATGTGCATCACAAGCAAGGAAAAAACTGGGGGGGTGGGGGGTGGGATGTTAGTATCTTGGCAAGAGCTCTTCATTGACACCGCCACCCTGTTTCCTAAGCAATGGAAAGCTGGAGTAACATTAAAGTCTTCCCTCCCTCTGAGGTATTACCATAGATACTGAGCACAACTATCTACATCAAGGGAGTGTGGATGTCTACAAATATTTGGCAGATGCTGAACATGTTGGACCTAGCTCTCCATGACAGCTACCAACCTATCCATGCAGATAGCTAGATGCTAGTGTGCTGGAAATAGAACACTACAGGAGGCATTGGTGGAGTGCTCCAACCTTTGAACCAGTTTCCCCAAGTGTCTCTGACACTCTGCTGCTGCCTTTGTGTTTGTTTGTGTATTCTGTTGGAGTTGTTGATGTCTAACACCATGAGTTCCTCTACAGCCCAGGGTTGAGCAGGTAACAGGTCTCTGCAATCCTCTGAGTGCTAGTGGCCTGGGGCAGTACTTCATTGTTGTGGAGAATAAGCAGCGTCATGCTCATCAGAATTTCCCTCCCAGGTTAATCTAGAGTATCTAATGAAGAGCGAGTATCTGAGCAAGAGACAGCGTTGCCAGCGGTATATATGCCTTGTTCCTCAGATGTGGAGAAGGAGATACTGGTAGGAGAAGTTGCTCTCCTCTGGGCAGAGACTCTGCAGATATGGCAGGTGTCTGTAGATGTTAGGAGGGAATGAGTTGTGAAATAGAGATAGGAGCAATATTAAGACCAAATTCACAGACATTGGAATGGGAGAACATTGTAATGAATCTTACTTGGTTACTGGGTCATGGAGATCTTTGTGTTCTTACATGAGTGATCTCACTCCTCAACCATGAGCTCAACTATTTTCTTCTTTTTAGGATGAGCAGAAGAATTTGACTTGATTTGATTTAGTATTTCTACATGTATCTAGGTATAATGAAATATTTTGTTTTGCATGTAGTTCAGACAGATCATGCTATATAAAATGTATTAGGGTAATAAAAAAGAGTCGAACGTGGGCACTCCAGCACTGGTGTTGGTTCTCTTTTCCGTACTGTGGGCTGTTTGCTTCTGAAATAAGACAAAAGGAGGGATTGAGTGAGCTGATAATCTATGGCAGAGGTATTAGTGTTAGTGCAGTTGGAGGAAAGCTGGTGAGGTGTCCTGAGTGACTGAATGGGGAGTGCCGAGGGGATGCAAGTTTATTTGTCTGGGAAGCTCGAGTGGGTAAGAACCATTCAAGGAAAGTGTGGCATGCAAAAGTAGTATCAATATACTACAGATTGCAATCAGTAAGAATAGACAGGAACACCACTTTCAGCGTAATTCTCAACACTGGTCTGCTATAAGACTGCATACTCAGCCCCCTACTATGCTCCTTATACACTCATGACTGTGTGATCAAATTCTGCCCCAATTCTGTTTTCAAGTTTGCTGATGACACGATTGTTGAAGGCCACATCTCAAACAGAGATGAGATAGAATACAGGAAAGAGACTGAGTGCTTAGCAGGATGGTGGAAAGACAACAATCACTCCATCAATGTCAGCAAAAGCTGGTCTTCAGGAGGCAGAGTGAAGGGCACACCCCATCTGCATCAATGGTGCTGAGGTGGAAATGATCGAGAGCATCACGTTCCTGGGAGTGATAATCACCAACAATTTGTCCGGGTCTACCCACATCAAGAAAGCATACGATCTCTGTACTTCCTCAGGAGGCTCAGGAAATTTGGCATGTTTGGCAGGACTCTTGACAATTTTTATAGATGCACCACAGAAAGCATGCCATCTGGATATATCACATGGTATAGCAACTGCTCTGCCCAAGACGCAAGAAATTATAGAGAGCCAAGAATACAGCCCAATCCATCATGAAAAACATCCATTGACTCCATCCATATTTTCCTCTGCCTCAAGAAAGCAATCAACATAATCAAGACCCCTCCCACCCCAGGATGCTCTCTTCCACCTGCTTCTGTCGGGCAGAAGATATAAAAGTCTGAATACATATGAAAAGATTTTAAGTACAGCATCTTCCTCGCTGTTATCAGACATTTGAATGGATCTCTCAAATGTTAGTGTTGATCTCTCTCTCAGTGCACCTTCTCTGTGGCTGTAACACTGTATTCTGCACTCTGATCTGCTACCCTGATGCACTTTATGTGATGCAAACTGCCTGTTCAGCACATTTCACTGTATGGCAGTACATGTGACAATAATAAATCAATCAATCAATTGAAAAGAAATGCCCACTACTGCTTTCATTTTACAAGAAAACCTTTGACTTTAAAAATGAAAACAGCTCCCTGTTTGCAAGAAAGCAAGGCACCATGCTACACTGATTATTTTTAAAACTTAAATATGGCATTGGAAAATTGGAAAAAGTGGTTGCAATATTTGTTGTATATTTTATAATTTATAACACAAAGTGAGGAATAATTATGATTAATGAGATGACAACACATTAATGGCAAAACATTTTGAAAGACAGAAAGAAATTAAATATTATACAACTGATTTTATATTCCAAATCAGAATTAAAACAAGACAAGTCTAATCAGCCCTTGACATTATTTCAGTGGTTTGGATTCTGAGCAGGTAATTCTCAAACTGACTAATCTGGTCTCCTTTATTACAAGAGAATATCTGTTACTGCTTCCTCTTCAGATAATACTAAGTGAAAGGACAGCAGCATCTAATGATACAAGAGAACTTCAAGGAGAATTGGATCAGTAACATTTTAAATATACCTATCAAGATCTGTGTGATCAGATGTGATGGCTAGCGATAATTACTGTCTCGTGTAGCCAAGCATAGAAGGTCCTTTTGTATGGTAAGTTACTTGGAGCAAAATAACCAGTGCAGTGCCCAATGCACTACATTAAGGATACTTGCAATGTTGATATGTATGCCCTAAACATCACATCTGGGTGGCACCAGCCAACAAAAGAAGGCAATGCTTACACTACCATGAGAGCCAATGTCTATAGCAGCTTGACACGAGGCACCTACAACACAAACAATATTCCACAATGAAACTTTGCAGCTTCATCTGCAGTGCTTGTGACAGAGTCTTCTCTCAAGGATTAGTCTTCAATTCCATAATCAAAAATGCACCAAATGAAACATAACAACTAAATGGATTGTTTGTTGCACATCCATCATCTCTCATCGACAAAAGGATGACAACGAGAAAAGAAGACAAAATACGGAAATCATTTGTCCATAAAGCATTTTAGACACATCAGACAACAAATTAAGACAAGGGTATTGCTACCAAATTGACAAAAAAATTGTTGGCTGTTCAACAGCTGTCAGTGTGTTGCAAATCAGTCAATAGCGTATGGAAGAGACTTTGAATTGTGCTGGTGTTGTTTTTACCAACTCTCCGGAGGTGGGCTGGAGGTGGATAACAAGCTTTTGAGAGTTTAAACAAAGCAAATTACTTATTCATGCAGTTACCCTGAATGTTTAAGATAAACATACAATGATTGAGTTTTTTTGCAGAATAACAAAGAGGACTGATGAGGGCAGAGTGGTGGATGTGATCTATATGGACTTCAGTAAGGCATTCAATAACAGTCCCCTTGGGAGGCTGGTTAGCAAGGTTAGATCTCATGAGGTACAGGAAGAACTAGCCATTTGGATACAAAATTGGTTCAAAGGTAGAAGACAGAGGATGGTGGTGGAGGGTTGCTTTTCAGACTGGAGATTTGTGACCAGTGGAGTGCCACAAGGATCGGTGCTGGGTCCACTACTTTTTGTCATTTTCTAAATGATTTGGATGCGAGCATAAGAGGTATCGTAAGTAAGTTTGCAGATAACACCAAAATTGGAGGTGTAGTGGACAGCAAAGAAGGTTACCTCAGAGTACAATGGAATCTAAATCAGATGCGCCAATGGGCTGAGGAGTGGCAGATGGAGTTTAATTTAGATAAATATGAGGTGCTGCATTTTGTCAAAGCAAATTAGAACAGGACTTATACGCTTAATGCTAAGGTCCTAGGGGGTGATGCTGAACAAAGAGACTTTGGAGTGCCTTGAAAGTAGAGTTGCAGGTAGATAGGATCATGAAGAAGGTGTTTGGTATGCTTTCCCTTATTGGTCAGAGTATTGAGCATAGGAGTTGGGAGGTCATGTTGCGGCTGTACAGGACATTGGTTAGGCCACGTTTGGAATATTGCGTGCAATTCTGGTCTCCTTCCTATCAGAAGGATTTTGTGAAACTTGAAAGGGTTCAGAAAAGTTTACAATGATGTTCCCAAGGTTGGAGGGTTTGAGCTATAGAAAGCGGTTGAATAGGCTGGGGTTGTATTCCCTGGAGTGTCGGAGGCTGAGGGGTGACCTTATAGAGGTTTATAAAATCATGAGGAATATGGATAAGATAAATAGACAAGGTCTTTCCATGGGGCAGGGGATTCCAGAATTAGAGCGAAACTAGGTTTAGGGTGGTTAGATTAGATTAGGTTCCCTACAGTGTGGAAACAGGCCCTTCGGCCCAACAAGTCCATAGCAACTCTCCGAAGAGTAACTCAACCAGGCTCATTTCCCTACATATACTCCTGACTAATGCATCTCACACTATGGGCAATTTAGCATTGCCAATTCATCTGACCTGCACATCTTTGTTTGGAAATCCATGCAGACACAAGGAGAATGTGCAAACTCCACATGGACAGTCACCCAAGGCTGGAATCGAACCCAGATCCCTGGTGCTATGAGGCAGTAGTGCTGACTACTGAGCCACCATGCCACCCTTCAGAGGGGAAAAATATAAAAGGGACCTAAGGAATAACTTTTTCACACAGAGGGTGGTGCGTATATGGAATGAGCTGCCAGAGGAAGTGGTGGAGGCTGTACAATTGCAGCATTTAAAAGGGATCTGGATGGGTATATAAATAGGAAGGGTTTCGAGGAATATGGGCCAAGTGCTGGCAAATGGGACTAGATTAGCTTAGGATATCTGGTCAGCATGGACGAGTTGGACCGAAGGGTCTGTTTACCTGCTGCACATCTCTATGACTTAATACAATCAAAGAGGAATGCACATTTACAAATTACAGATAACAGGGTGGTTCATGTGTCACATGATTTGGCTTAGCTTAGTGAAGGAGTAGGTTTTGCAGTCTGATAAAAAAGACTATTTCACTCCTTAAGAGCAGACTGGATGGATTCAATAAGCAAGTGTTATGCAGGATTCCCTTGACGAAACTGATTTCCAGCAGGTGCAAAACTAGTTGCTTTTATTCTTGTTAGCACTGAGTCAGCTTTCTGTATTGATGGACATAAAAGGGTACAGACTTGAAGAACTTGGAATGTTGCAGTCTCTAGTTTTAAGGTATAGGTGTTGCTGAGTTTTCTGCTTTAACTCCTTGTTGTTTGCAGATTGACTGTTTTCTCCCTGGTTCTTGGAGTAATCGTATTCCTCGGTTGTAGCCACTTTTAGTTAAATGAACATATAGACAAGTCCAGCTATCGTCTATCCAGGATTATCTGGACTTCAAACCATTGCTATGCATAAGGTGGTCTATGTATGCTGAAGCATGTTTCTCATCAGATGTTGCGTTCATTTTTAAACTCAGACACAATGGGTAATCAATGGATTTTTGAATTTTAATAAATTCCATAAAAAAATGAATTCCAAGAATGTTTTCAACTTGGTACATTCATTCAAGTGAGACACTAAATACATGATTCTGCAATTATGAACTTTCTACAGTCTTGCAATACATCTGAATCTCTGCAAAAATGTCATAAGTCCCATAATCATTAGCAGCCATTTATTGTCAATTTATGACTGGAAATGGTAAATCTAGAAAACTCTATTCTAAATAAAATCCATGTTTAAAGTTATGAATATCATATACCTTTACTGAGTCTGACAAGATTGTTAGCTGTTCATATCCCAGTGGTGCACCACATCTGCTCTAAATCTGCTGTCAACTGTTCACAAAGTGAAATTGACAGTAGGCATCAAGTCACAGAGGAATGTGGTCTCCTATTGGGATACAGAAAAGAAAAATTGGATTGTATTCAACTTTAACGAAATAATCTACTCATATTTAGTGAAGGTGGAATTTTCTTTCAGCACTCAGTATATAATCGGACATCGTTAAATCTTGCATGTTGTAAACTAATATCACATGACATTCAGTGCCACAGAACAAGTCTTAGTTTGTTATATTTTCACAGGTAATGTATTACAATAAAAGAAATCTGGTTATGTTTTGATTATACTGCCTTCTGGAATTAGGAAGTCTGCAGATAATCAATATGAGAGTTCCAGAGACATTGACAGTTTTATATCAAGGCTTGGCATACTTTCTGCTTCATATTTTCACATGTTCTGGCTCATTACTTTTTCTCATATGTTGAAAGTGAAAACAATCAATTCTACAATGTCAGCAAGGATATCTGCACCTCTGCACAACTAATGATTGACATGCAAAACCAGGTATAAGTAAAGGTGAATAAGATTTAAATTACAACAGACCCGCCAATTGTTTAATTAGCTATATTTTATGCATAAAAACGATTGCAAATTGATTTTTAAAATGCAATAATTATATTTCTGTATACAAATATTATGCATTGCAAATTCAAATAAAAATGTCTGCATGAGTTCCCAATGGCTCAAATGTTAGACAGATTATTGGATATGCTAATAAATCACAGTCAAAGTGGTCTCAAGCAGGATCTCTGGTCTTGACCAATTTAGCTGATCTCATGCGGTGCAATGATAGCAACACTGGATTGTTACTTTTACCCCGTGGATTGGAAATATAAATAGAATTCAGTCAAATGCTCTCTCAACAAGAATTACATTTCACAGCAGCTGGGAAATAATAAAATATTGCAAGACCCTTTACCGAATTATGATAAAGCAAAATATGACACTGAGCCACAAATAGGCATAATAAGTCAGATGACCAAGAAATTGGTTGAAAAGATAGGTTTCGAGGAGGTTAAGAGAGAATTAGGTAGGCAGAGACACAGGGACAGAACTCCAGAGTTGGAAGTCTGAGATAGTTGTAAGGTTACAGCTGAGCACTTAAAGTTAGGAGTGTTCAAGAGGCCAGAATTTCACAAGTCTGGATAGCTGTGGTATTTCATCCTTTATTCATTTAAATGTTCTTTAGTTTCTAAAGTAAATGATTTATAACCTTCAATATAAATTACTGTTGTTTCAAGTAACAGGGGGAACCATGAAATGATAATTTTACAACAATTTCCAATATTTGCAAAAGGTCTGAGTGTTTTAATAGACCTCTTTGCAATCTGTATTAAAAAACTCCTCAAAAGCAAGAAAGAAAACACAATAGTCAATCAAAATATAACAGGAAAACAAGGATATTTAGGAGCGCCAGGATGAGCTTGAATGGCCGAATGGACTTTTTTACATCAATCTGTTTTGCAGTCATTTTGAAAAGATGTGTTAAGATTTCAAAATTGAATACATTACTTTATCCTGTGCCCATAAGTTCCTTGATGGTAAGTCTTAAGGCTTTATTCCAATATGTGCTAAATGGCCTGAGTTGTTTCTTTACATAGAACATAGAACATTACAGCGTAGTACAGCCCTTCGGCCTTTAATGTTGTGCCGACCTGTGGAACCAATCTGAAGCCCATCTAACCTACACTATTCCATTCTCGCCCATATGCTTATCCAATGACCATTTGAATGTCCTTAAAGTTGGCAAGTCTACCTACTGTTGCAGGCATTGCATTCCACACCCCTACTACTCTCTGAATAAAGAACTAGCTCTGTCATCTGTCCTATATCTATCACCCCTCAATTTAAAGCTATGTCCCCTCATGCTCGCCATCGCCATCTGAGGAAAAAGATCTTCACTGTCCAACCTACCTAACCCTCAGATTATCTTATATGTCTCAATTAAGTTACCTCTCAATCTTCTTCTCTCTAACGAAAACAGCCTCAAGTCCCTCAGCCTTTCCTCTCAAGACCTTTCCTCCATATCAGGCAACATCTTAGTAAATCTCCTCTGAACCCTTTCCAAAACTTCCACATCCCCCTCCTATAATGCGGCAACCAGAACTGTATGCAATACTCCAAATGTGGCTGCACCAGAGTTTTGTACAGCTGCAGAATGATCTCATGGTTCCAAAACTCAATCCCTCTACCAATAAAAACTAACACATCATATGCCTTCTTAACAACCTTATCAACCTGGGTGGCAACTTTCAGGGATCTATCTACCTAGACACGGAGTTGTCTCTGCTCATCTGCACTAGCAAGAATCTTACCATTAGCCCAGTACTCTTTATTCCTGTTACTCCATACAAAGTGAATTACCTCACACATTTGCGCATTAAACTCCATTTGCCACCTCTCAGCCCAGCTCTGCAGCTTATCTATGTCTCTCTGTAACTTACAACATCCTTCATCAATATCCACAACTCTCCCGACCTTAGTGTCATCCACAAATTTACTAACCAATCCCTCATCCAGGTCATGTATAAAAATAATAGTGGCCCCAAAACAGATCCTTGCGGTACCCCACTAGTAACTGAACACCATGATGAATATTTCCCATTTACCACCACCCTCATTCTTCTTTCAGATAATCAATTTCTGATCCAAACCACTAAGTCATCCTCAATCCAATGCCTCCATACTTTGTGCAATAGGATACTGTGGGGAACCTTATCAAGCCCTTACTCAAATCCATATGCGCAATTCAATTGCTTTATCCTCATCCTGTTTGGTCACCTTCTCAAAGAACTCAATAAGATTTGCGAGGCATGTCCTACCCTTCACAAACCATGTTGACTGTCCCTAATCAACTTATTCCTTTCGAGATGATTATAAATCCTATCTCTTATAACCCTTTCCAACACTTTACCCACAACTGAAGTAAGGCTCACTGGTCTATAATTTCCAGGGTTGTCTCTGCTCCCCTTCTTGGACAAGAGAAAAAACATTTGCTATCCTCCAGTCTTCGGCATTATTCCTGGAAACAGTGACGACATAAAGATAAAAACCAAAGACTCAACAATCTCCTCCCTGGCTTCCCAGATAAGCCTGGGATAAATCCCATCCCACCCAGGGGACTTAACTATTTTCACACTTTCCAGAATTGCTAACACTGCCTCCTTATGCATCTCAATCCCATCTAGTCTATTGGCCTGTATCTCAATATGCTCCTCAATCCCATTGTCTTTTTCTAGTGTGAATAATGATGAGAAATATTAATTTAACACTTCCCCTATCTCCTCTGACTCCAGGCACAACTTCCCACTACTATTTTTGATTGGTCCTAATCTTACTCCAGTAATTCTTTTATTCCTGATATACCTGTAGATTAGATTAGATTAGATTAAATTACATTACAGTGTGGAAACAGGCCCTTCAGCCCAACAAGTCCACACCGATCCGCCGAAGCGCAACCCACCCATACCCCTACATTTACCCCTTACCTAACACTACAGGCAATTTAGCATGGCCAATTCACCTGACCTGCACATCTTTGGACTGTGGGAGGAAACCGGAGCACCCGGAGGAAACCCACGCAGACACAGGGAGAACGTGCAAACTCCACACAATCAGTCGCCTGAGGCGGGAATTGAACCCGGGTCTCAGGCGCTGTGAGACAGCAGTGCTAACCACTGTGCCACCATGCCGCCCACGGCCTTAGGGTAGAAAGCCTTAGGGTTTTCCTTGATCCTATCCACCAACGACTTCTCACATCATCTCCTGGCTCTTCTTAGCTCTCTCTTTAGGTCTTTCCTGATTAACTTATAATTTTCAAATGCCCTAACTGAGCCTTCACGTCTCATCCTAACATAAGCCTTCTTCTTCCTCTTGACAAGAGATTCAACTTCCTTAGTAAACCACGGCTCCTGCACTCGACAACTTCCTCCCTGCCTGACCGGTACATACTTATCAAGGACCTGCAGTAGCTGATCCTTGAATAAGCTCCAAATTTCAACTGTGCCCATCCCCTGCAAATTCCTTCCCCATTCTTTGCATCCTAAATGTTGCCTAATTAGATAATAATTGCTTTTCCCTCAGCTATAACCTTTGTCCTGTCGTAGATACCTATCCCTTTCCATCACCAAAGTAAACATAATCGAACTGTGGTCACTATCACTAAAGTGCTCACCTACGTCCAAATCTAACACCTGGCCAGGTTCACTAACATTACCAAATTTAATATGGCATCCTGGAGGAGAAAGTGAGGACTGCAGATGCTGGAGATCAGAGCTGAAAATGTGTTGCTGGAAAAGCGCAGCAGGTCAGGCAGCATCCAAGGAGCAGGAGAATTGACGTTTCGGGCATGAGTCCTTCTTCAGGAATCTTTTTTTTTGGAAGAGAGCTTCTTCAAGGAAGGCATCCTTGTAAGAGGATTCACAGTAGGTTAAAATCAACTAGGAGAAAGTGAGGACTGCAAATGCTGGAGATCAGAGCTGAAAATATGTTGCTGGAAAAGCGCAGCAGGTCAGGCAACATCCAAGGAGCAGGAGAATTGATGTTTCGGGCATGAGCCCTTCTTCAGGAATATGGCATCGCCCCTTGTGGCCTGTCTACATACTGTGTCAGGAAACCCTCCTGCACACATTGGACAAAAATTAACCATGTAAAGTACTTGAACTATAGCATTCCCTGTCAATACTTGGCAAGTTAAAGTCCCCCAGAACAACTACCCTGTCACTCTCACTCCTATTGAGGATCATCCTATCTTCTACATCTCTGGAACTATTTGGAGGCCTATAGAAAACTCCCAACAGAGTACACTCTCCTTTCCTGTTTCTAACCTCAGCTCATAATACCTCAGTAGACAATTCCTCAAACATCCTTTCTGCAACCGTAATACTGTCCTTGACTAACAGTGTCACTCCACTTCCTCATTTACCATTTTCTCTGTCCTTACTGAAACATCTAAATCCTGTAAGCTGCAATAACCATTCCTGTCCCTGCTCTACCCATGTCTCTGAAATGGTCACAATGTCGAAATCCCAGGTACCAACCCATGCGATAAGTTCAACCACCTTAATCCAGATGCTCCTGGTACTGAAGTAGACACACTTCAAACCAACTTCTTGCCTGCCAGTGCCTTCTTGCAATTTTGAAATCTTAGTTCTGACTTCACTAATCTCAACCACCCATATACTCTAAACTCCAATTTCAGTTCCCAACCCTCTGCTGAATTAGTTTAAGCCCACCTGAACAGCATTAGCAAATTTCCCCCAGGGGATATTGATACCCCTCTGGTTTAGATGAAGACCATCCTGTTTGTAAAGATCCCATCTACCCCAGAAAGAGTCCCAATTATCCAGGAATCCAAAACCCTCCCTCCTGCGCCATTACTGTAGCCATGTGTTCAACTCCTCTCTCTCCATAATCCTCGCCTTGCTAGCACATGGCATAGATATGAACCTGAGACAACTCCCTGAATTTCTGCGTTAAATCCCCATCTCTCTTCTCACCTATGTTGTTGGTGTCTATATGGATCACGACTTGGGGCTGCTCCCCCACCCCCTCAAGGTTCCCGAAAACACGATCAGAGACATCATGAACCCTGGCACCTTAGAGGCAACACACCAGTCTCTCTCATTCCCACAGAACGTCCTGTCTGTCTGCCTAACTATGGAGTCCCCAATGACTCTGTTCCTCTTCCCCCTTCCCTTCTGAACAACAGGGAAAGACTCTGTGCTAGAGATCTGTGCCACATTGCTTACCCCTGGTAAGACCATAAGACATAGGAATGGAAATAAGGCCATTCGGCCCATCAAGTCCACCCCACCATTTAATCATAGCTGATGGGTATTTCAATGCTACTTACCCGCACTCTCCCTGTATCCCTTAATTCCTAACGAGATTATGAATTTATCAATCTCTGTCTTGAAGACATTTAACGTCCCGGCCTCCACTGTACTTCACAGCAATGAATTCCACAGGTCCACCACTGTCTGGCTGAAGAAATGTCTCCTCATTTCCATTTTAAATTGACCCCCTCTAATTCTAAGGCTGTGCCCATGTGTCCTAGTAACCCTGCCTGACGGAAACAAATTCCTTGCGTCCACCCTTTCTAAGCTATGCATTATCATGTAAGTTTTTATTAGATCGTCCTTCAACCTTTTATACTCTAATGAATACAATCCCAGGATCCTCAGCCATTCATCGTATTTTAGGCCTACCATTCCAGGGATAATATGTGTGAATCTTTGCTGGACACGCTCCAGTGCCAGTATGTCCTTCCTGAAGTGTGGGCCCCAAAACTGGACAGAGCTTTATAAAATCTCAGTAGCACTTCGTTGCTTTTACATTCCAAACCTCTTGAGATAAATGACAACATTACATTTGCTTTCTTAACCACAGACTCAATTTAACCTTTAGAGAATCCTGCACTAGTACTCCAGATCCCTTTGTACTTTGGCTTTATGAATTTTCTCACCATCCCTGTATTCTTTTTTCCAAAGTGCAAGACCTCACATTTGTCACATTGAATTTCATCAGCCATTTCTTGGACCACTCTCCTAAACTGTCTAAATCTTTCTGCAGCCTCCCCACCTCCTCAGAACTACCTACCTGTTCGTTTAACTTCGTATCATCAACAAACTTCACCAGAATGCCCCCAGTCCCTTCATCCCCCCCACAACAGTATCCAAGACAGTATACTTGTTGTGGAAGGGAACAGCCACAGGGGATCCCAGCACTGTCTGCCTGTTCCTTTTCCATCCCCTGACAATAACCATCTACCTTCTTCTTTTACCTGAGATGTGACTACATTCCTGTAACTCTTCTCAACAACCCTCTCCACCTCCCAAATAATTCGAAGTTCACTTGACTCCAGCTCCAGCTCCAGTTCCTTAAGGTGGTTTTCGAGGAGGTGAGTCCACTTCTCACAGATGCAATCAGCAGTCACACTACTGGTGACCCCTCCCTCCTACATTCTGCAAGAGGAACATTCAATTGCCAGTGGTAGAGAAAAAGTGAAGCGACTGGCCTGCTTTAATGTCCCTTCACTTTTTTGATCATAATGTGACATTATCAGGAATCTGCAATTGATTCTTGATGATTGGATTGAATGTTACACACTCAGATCTGAAAATAAGAAGACAAACAGGAATAAAAGACAACGAAGCAAGCATTTTTTCTGCACTTATATAATATGTTGTCATTTTCTGTTCCTGGTTGGCTTACTTGAAACTTTTACTGAATTTTTGTACAAATTGACAGCCTAAGTGCCACTCTTTTTTCAAATCAGCCACAATGTCCAACATAATTACATAACACAAATACAGCAGAAAAATAATTCTCAATACCGAGATGCTAGTCAAATAACTCTGCCATATATTTCAGAACTAAGTACAATCAATATAAAGCAAAGACCAAATAGTAATACAGGTTTACAGCATTTCTATTCATTATGATTGCTTGCAGTTGGACAAAGACACCCTCCTTTTCAGACAGAGGTCCAGCTACAAAAGGTAAATCAAAGGATGCTGATAGCTTTTGGAACTGAAGGTCACAGTTTTATTAATTCTTTGTTCCTTTCTATGTAAGTAAGATTTACTGAACAATGCTGAACACAATCAGGACATCAAGAGAAATGTCAAGGTATGTGCTGACTTTATTTTTTGTATCTGACCCAAACATTAAAGTATCATCATGGAGTCATACAGCATGAGAACAGGTCCTCTGACCTTTCCTATTTGTTATCTTAGCCAAATGTCTTTTAAGCTGTACCTGCATCTACCACTTTTTCTGGCAATTCATTCCATGCATAGATTATTCTTTGTGTAAAAAAGTTGTCCTTCATGTTATTTTAAAATCTTTCTCCTCACAACTTAAAAGAAAAGCCCCTAATTTTTAACTCCCCTACCCTAGGGAAACGAACCTGCTATTCACCTTATCCATGGTCCTCATGATTTTATAAACCTTAATAATAAACCTCAAGCTCCTACGCTCCAGTAAAAGATATCCCAGCCTTTCCAGTCTATTCTTATATCTCAAACTCTCCATTCCTGGCAACTTCCTGGTAAATCTTTTCTGAACACTTTACAATTTAATGACATCCTCCCCATAACAGGGTGACCAGAACTGCACACAGTACGCCAGAAGAGGCCTCACCATTATCCTGTACAACCTTAACATGATGTCCCAATTTCTATGCTCAAATGTCTGAGCAATTAAGACAAGTTTGCTAAAAAGTTTGTTAGTGGGTGGCACGGTGGCACAGTGGTTAGCACTGCTGCCTCACAGCGCCAGAGACCCGGGTTCAATTCCCGACTCAGGCGACTGACTGTGTGGAGTTTGCACGTTCTCCCCGTGTCTGCGTGGGTTTCCTCCAGGTGCTCTGGTTTCCTCCCACAGTCCAAAGATGTGCAGGTCAGGTGAATTGGCCATGCTAAATTGCCTGTAGTGTTAGGTAAGGGGTAAATGTAGGGGTATGGGTGGGTTGCGCTTCGGCGGGTCAGTGTGGACTTGTTGGGCCAAAGGGCCTGTTTCCACACTGTAAGTAATCTAATCTAATCTAATCTAAACGTTTTCTTAATCACATGGTCTACATGAGGCACAGATTTCAGAGAATTATCTACATGAGCCCATTTTATCTACATGAACCCTTAGGCCTCTCTGTTCTACAACATTACCGAGGGCCCTACCATCAATTGTATAAGTCCTGTCTTTGTTTGCATTATCAAAATGCAAAACCTCACATTTATCCAAATTAAACTCTATCTGCCACTCCTCAGCCCATTGAGCCAATAGATCAAGGTCTCATTGTAAACTTAGATAGCCTTCTTCACTGTCCACTTACTGCCAATTTTGGTGTCATCCACAAACTTACTAACCATGCCTCCTATATTCATTCAAATTGTCATTCTATTGTCATTCAAATAATTTACCAAATGGCAAACAAACGTGAACCCAGTACTGATTCCTATGGAACATTGCTGGTCACAGGCTACCAGTCCAAAAACAACCCTCCATCACGCTCTGTCACCTGCCATTAAGCCAATTGAACTCAGGATATCCCCAAATTCTTTATAGCCAATAAGATACTCTTCAAGTGTAACTATTCCCAGGATGTAAGGAAACATAGCAGACAACTTGAGTACAGCAAAGCTCCACAAACAGCAATAACGTAATGACCAGGTAGAATGATAGGATCTTTAAATTTCACCTGAAAGGTTAAAGAGAAGTCTAATTTTAATATCTTTTCTGATAAATTGCATCTTCACCAGTGTAGCTTACCCCCTTTACTGAAATGTCAGTCGAGATTTTGTGCTTAGGTTCTGGCTGAGGCCAAGCCAGGCCACCATGTGGCTGACAGCATCTACCTGCAATCTGACAATTTATCATTCCTCATGTGGCTCTTTTCTTGCTATGTGCCAGTTGTCAGCTACACTGCTGGGTGACCATAGTTTGGTTACTGTAATTCACTTCTGTGATAATTGTGGGCTCAGTCGGAGTTGTGCTCTACAGGAGATGTGAATTGAAATAATTGTTTCTGTGCATGGTGTTTACAATGTTCAATTATTGGTTCACTATCCAATGACTAATGATTGATTAAGACTGGCTGTGAACTCAGGGAAAAAAAGTAAACAAACTACAGAAGGTGCAGATTGTAGAAGTGTACGTCTGCTGTATATTTTATGTCTAGGAGCTGTGCCAAGTGCTAATTCACTGGGGGCATTGTACATCATCGCTTAATGTGCCTTTCATGGTGGAATAATGCATGAAAACAGGACACCTATCTTGGTACTCTCTTGACAAAGAGGAAATCTTTCCCATTGCCTTTGTTACACATGCTTTGAAAGCAAACAATTTTAGCATCATCTCACAATGATATTGTTTTTTATCACAACCCTATAACTATTACCAAATGAGCAGAAGCATCTTGTAATGACCTGAATCAAGGGGTTGATAGTTCTACCGCCTCATAAACATTTTTTACATCTATAAGGAAACTTGATATACAGGAAAGGAGCTTGCTGGTGTAAATCAATAGATGGTGCTTCCTATTCTTGCACAGGTTTATGCAAGCTATAGGAGGTTGGTCTTGCACAATTTCGGTTAAAGTGACTGCACACACACAGCCTGTAACCAGCAGTTTTAAAACACAGCAGCCACAAAGGCATCTCAAGGACGATGATGCAAGCACCTTTTCTTTCAAATCTATTGACTCAGAGAACAAATAAGTATAGTTCATCTGACTTCCACAATCCTATCAAAATATAGCCTGAATATCTTGAATCTTTTTAATTTTAAATCTTGTTTTATTTAATCAGGTTGAAGGGATTTACACAAAGCCTGTAGAAGATTTGAAATCTTCCCTACTGCTGTTTCTTAGGTCTTATCACATTCCACTGAATTTCCATGAAGTTTTCCTATTTCTAACATCATGAATATGTTTGATCAATTTATAATTTCTCCTTGTTCTGTGACTGATTTTGTGAATTTCTAGAATTGGTGTCTGAAGGTTGAAATGTAATTTAGATACAATTAACACCTAACACTTATACTAATAGAAGGGCAGTTGCATTGTGATAATATCACTAGACCAATAATCTAGAGGCCCAAGCAAATACTCTGGGAGATGGGCTTAAATCCCAATATGATAGTTGGTAGAGAAAGGCTAGTTGTAGTAACAATGATGATGAACTTACCAATGATTGTTCTATAAACCTATCTGGTTCACTAATATCCTCTAGCAAAGGATAACTGCCATCCTTTCTTGGTCTGGCTGATATCTGACTCTAATCTCAAAGCAACGTGGTAGACTCTTCACTGCCCTCTGAAATGGCCAAGCAGATGAATCAATTTCAAAGATACTTACAGATAGGCAGTAGATACTAGCCTTACCTGTGATGTCATATCCGATGAAAAAAATTAATTAATATCTACAACAAGTTGAAGGAAAGTAGAGTCAAAGCAATCAGTGTTTAGTGTACTGAGACATTGGTAAACATTGAACTCAGTCTCTGTATAAGTCTGTGATAATGTAGCTTTGCAAATAGTTCATGTTGAAGTAAACTGCAAGATATATAACTCAACAGAACCTGTCTGTCTGTGGTATATGTCATGTAGACTAAAATATGGTATATCACAAAAAGCAACACGGTGTCAGCAAATGGGCAACAAGAGCCAATTGTGACAAGATAATCATGATGAGAAGTGAATCCTAAAGACTGAAAAAGTGACAGGAATGCGTCGGCACTGAAAAGACTTCTTTCAGTCAGCTTTCAATCTGTCCACGTTCAGAGGTGAAGATGCAGGTATAACCAAAAGTAAAGCCTACAAAACTGCACTGAAGCATAGTAAGTGCTCTACCTCACTCTCCCTTTGAAAACAAACATGAGAGGCTCCTGCTGATCCAATTTACAAATGAAAGCAATTTTAAATGGTCTTGAAAGAATTGCACCAAAGCATTCATAGAGAAAATCACAGCTTGCAAACACTGAAAAACATTGTTTTTTCTTTTAAGAATGCCGACTGATGTCCAGAAATTGGTAAATGATGCGATTGTCTTTTTTCTAAACCAGCACAAAAATTAAAAGAGCTCCAATGTGATGTCACTCCTTTTTTTTAGGATAAGTGCTATCCATAGAGAATAAACTGCTACTATAAGCCTGCAATTTTTAAAGAGGAGCAATATAGAGTAAACCAAAGAAGCCAACAAAAACAGAAAAGCGTTAGACCGCAAAATAGATTTGTCCACTGACATTTTAAAGACTAAAAACTTGGGGATGCAATCACTTAACGATAGATTGATGTTTTGACATATTTTCAGAACTTTAGCTATTCAAAAATAAATCAATTTTTATTTTAGTGATCAGCAGATTATTGACAAAAAATGACCAACAGTCAAACTTCTTCTCACTTTGGAGCTTTAAACAGTTAAGAAGATTAAAATCCTTTGGTATTTATGATGGTAACTGCAAAAATCCTGACAACACTCTTTAAATCATCTCAGATCAACTTAGAGTTAATTTCAATACAGACAGTTTTGATTTCATGCCCTGCCAGCAGCCAGGTGCAATGATCAACAGATTTGTAGGCAAATGTCAATGAAATGTAATTTCACCAAAGGTTTATGAAACTTGTTATTGCCTCTAAACCCAGAAAATCATTCAGAAAAGCACTTCTCAGCAAACCCAAAGAATATATCATTAATGCTCTATAAGAAGAAGGATGCAAATTCAAAGCAACTTCGCAGGTCAGCAGCATTGAGAAGTGCTTGACTGGGGTACAATTATTGCAACCATCAACAGATTGAATGGAACTTCCCAATTTTACACCTCCCATTTTCCTTCCCACATGAGTTGAGGATTGCCTTACCCACCAAACCAGTGTCCACAATTTCATGACACATGTAAGATACATTTCACAAGAGGACTTTAGGCTAAAATATGAAAGAAATCCACTCACCCAGCACTCAACCTAGTGCTCCACAGCAGCACATGGAAAAAGATCATTCCACTTCAAGATGACGGCGATGGAGTAGGCAGCGTCTGTGATCCTGAGCTTGGGGCTTGTCCACTCCCTGCACCTTATCTTTTCAATTCTTTCTTTCTCATTTCTTTTACTTTTTACCTTTCGTTTCTCTTTACCATCTGGGGAGTGTTCAGTCATGGAGGCATCAGCAGCAATAGTGTTGACAGGGAAGGTGGGAGGTTGTAGGAAACAGCTTCATTCAGTCTGGAGTGTGGCGACAGCTGGTGAGACCAGAGAAGGACTCTGGCAGATGGCAGTCAGGCAGCTGGTGTGACCACAGTGGGATTCTGGCAGCAGTGTCGAGGAGGCAGCTGGTGGAGGGAGCGAGCAGAAGATCCAGTACTGGCCTCTACATTGTGGAGGCGACATTGGCAAGGTAGGTACAATGGTAAAAGATGGCACCTGAGGAGCAATGCCGTCAACATTGGTTGAGTCCAGTGCTGATAGACAATAGACAATAGACAAGAGGTGCAGGAGTAGGCCATTCTGCCCTTCGAGCCTGCACCACCATTCAATATGATCATGGCTGATCATTCTTAATCAGTATCTTGTTCCTGCCTTATCTCCATAACCCTTGATTCCACAATCCTTGAGAGCTCTATCCAACTCTTTCTTAAATGAATCCAGAGACTGGGTCTCCACTGCCCTCTGGGGCAGAGCATTCCACACAGCCACCACTCTCTGGGTGAAGACGTTTCTCCTTATCTCTGTCCTAAATGGTCTACCCCATATTTTTAAGCTGTGTCCTCTGGTTCGGCACTCACTCATCAGCGGAAACATGTTTCCTGCCTCCAGAGTGTCCAATTATTTAATAATCTTATATGTCTCAATCAGATCCCCTCTCAGTCTTCTAAACTCAAGGGTATACAAGCCCAGTCGCTCCAGTCTTTCAGTGTAAGGTAATCCCGCCATTCCAGGAATTGACCTCGTGAACCTATGCTGCACTCCCTCAATCGCCAAAATGTCTTTCCTCAAATTTGGAGACCAGAACTGCACACAGTACTCCAGGTGTGGTCTCACCTGGGCCCTGTACAGCTGCAGAAGAACCTCTTTGCTTCTATACGCAATCCCTCTTGTTATGAAGGCCAGCATGCTATTAGCCTTCTTCACTACCTGCTGTACCTGCATGCTTACCTTCATTGACCGGTGTACAAGAACACCCAGATCTCTTTATACTGCCCCTTTACCTAAATTGATTCCATTTAGGTAGTAAGCTGTCTTCCTGTTCTTGCCACCAAAGTGGATAACCATACATTTACCCACATTAAACTGCATCTGCCATGCACCTGACCACTCACCTAACCTGTCCAGATCACCCTGTAATCTCCTAACATCCTCATCACATTTCACCCTGCCACCCAGCTTAGTATCATCAGCAAATTTGCCAATGTTATTACTAATACCATCTTCTATATCATTAACATATATTGTAAAAAGCTGCGGTCCCAGTACTGATCCCTGCGGTACCCCACTGGTCACTGCCTGCCATTCCAAAATGGAGCCGTTTATCACTACTCTTTGTTTCCTAACAGCCAACCAACTTTCATTCCAAGTTAGTACTTTGCCCCCAATACCATGCGCCCTACGTTTGCTCACTAACCTCCTATGTGGGACTTTATCAAAAGCTTTCTGAAAGTCCGGGTACACTACATCTACTGGATCACCCTCATCCATCTTCAGAGTTACTTCATCAAAAAATTCAAGAAGATTAGTCAAGCATGATTTCCCCTTCATAAATCCATGCTGACTCTGACCTATCCAATTACTACTATCCAAATGTGTCATAATTTCATCCTTTATAATAGACTCCAGCATCTTTCCCACCACTGAGGTCAGACTAACTGGTCTATAATTTCCTGCTTTCTCTCTCCCACCTTTCTTAAAAACTGGTACAACATTAGCCACCTTCCAATCCGCAGGAACTGATCCTGAATCATATCGAACTCTGGAAAATAATCACCAACACATCCACGATTTCTTGAGCCACCTCCTTCAGTTCTCTGTGATGTAGACCATCAGACCCCGGGGACTTATCAACCTTCAGACCTAACAGTCTCTCCAACACCAATTCCTGGCAAATATAAATTCCCTTCAGTTCAGGTCCTTCAGCCACTGTTACCTCAGGGAGATTGCTCGTGTCTTCCGCAGTGAACTCAGATCTGAAGTACCAATTCAATTCTTCTGCCATTTCTTTGTTCCCCGTAATATAGTCCCCTGTTTCTGTCTTCAAGGGCCCAATTTTAGTCTTAACCATTTTTTTGCCTTTCACGTACCTAAAAAAACTTTCACTATCCTCCTTTATATTATTGGCCAGTTTACCATCGTACCTCATTTTTTCTCTGCGTATTTCCTTCTTAGTAATCCTCTGTTGTTCTTTAAAAGCTTCCCAGTCCTCCGTTTTCCCACTTACCTTTGCTATGTTATACTTTTTCTCTTTTAACTTTATATGTTTCTTAACTTCCCTCGTCAGCCACGGCGACCCATGCCTCCTCCTAGGATCTTTCTTCCTTTTTGGAATGAACTGATCCTGCATCTTCTGCATTATACACAGAAATATCCGCCATTGTTCCTCCACTGTGATCCCTGCTAAGGTATTGCACCATTGAACTTTGGCCAGCTCCTCCCTCATAGCTCCATAGTTGCATTTATTCAACAGAAATATTGTCACTTCCGATTGTACCCTCTCCCTCTCAAATTGCAGATTGAAGCTTATTGTATTATGGTCACTACTTCCCAATGGCTCCTTCACTTCGAGGTCCCTGACCAATTCTGGTTTGTTGCACAATGCCAGATCCAGAATAGCCTTCTCCCTGGTCGGCTCCAGCACCAGCTGTTCTAAGAATCCATCTCGGAGGCATTCCACAAAGTCTCTTTCTTGAGGTCCAATACCATCCTGATTCTCCCAGTCTACCTGCATGTTGAAATCCCCCATACCAACTGTAGTAACATCTTTGCGGCAGGCCAATTTCAGCTCCTGATTTAATTTACATCTGACATCCAGACTACTGTTTGGGGGCCTGCAGATAACTCCCAAGCGGGTCTTTTTACCCTTAGTATCTCTCAGCTCTATCCACACTGACTCTACATCCCATGATTCTAGGTCCCCCCGCACAAGGGACTGAATATCATCCCTTACCAACATGGCCACCCCACCCCCTCTGCCCGTCAGTCTGTCCTTACGATAGCACGTGTAGCCTTGAACATTCATTTCCCAGGCCCTGTCCACTTGAAGCCACGTCTCAGTTATCCCCACAATATCGTATCTGCCAATTTCCAAAAGAGCCTCAAGCTCATCCATCTTATTTCTAATGCTTCGTGCATTCATGTATAGTATTTTTAATTTGTTACTGCCCTCACCCTTCCCATCAACTCCTATTTCACTCAACCTTACAGCATGATCTCTTTCTGAGTTTTCTGCCTCATTGATACAGTTGTCTTTCTTGACTTCCCTTGTTCTAACTTTCCCTTCAATTTCCTTCTTAAACATCCAGTTTGTCCCCCCCCCCCCCCCCGCCTCCGGTTACTTAGTTTCAACATAGATGTGTTGCAGTAGCAAACCTGCCTTCCAGAATGCTGGTCCCTAACCTATTAAGGTGCAAACCGTCTCTCTTGTAGAATTTATGCTTACCACAAAACATACCCCAGTGATCCAAGAATTTAAATCCTTGCTTCCTGCACCAGTTCCCCAGCCACACGTTCAAGTCCATTATCTCCCTGTTTCTGGCCTCACCAGCCCGAGGAACTGGAAGCAAACCGGAGATAGCCACCTTGGACGTCCTGCTTTTCAGCCTTCTTCCTAGTTCTCCGAAGTCCCGCTGGAGTACGTTCCTCTTCTTCTTCCCGACATCATTTGTGCCGACATGTACCACCACCTCTGGCTCTTCACCTTCGTCCTTGAGGATTTCCTGCAATCTGTCTGTGATGTCTTTAACCCTGGCACCAGGAAGGCAACACACCATCCTTAAGTCCCGCCTGATGCCACAAAAACCCCGGTCAGTTCCTCTCACGATGGAGTCCCCTATTACCACGGCTCTGTGTGATGTCCGACTCTTCCGCTCGGTATCCACGTCAACTTTTGATTGACAGACCTGGCCGCCTCGCGGACTGGCAGTGTCATCTGTCTCTACTGTTTCCAAAAGATTCAACTTGTTCCTGACAGGTTCTTCGCCCGGGGTTCCTTGCATCTGTCTCCTCTCTGCCTTCCTCATCATCTGCTCTCTTCTGCCCTCTTCTGGTATGATTTGTGTAATAACCTCGCTGAAGGTCTTGTCCAGAAAGATCTCGTTCTCTCGGATGAGCCTAATGTCCTTGAGTTCTTTCATCGGTGCTGCAATATGCTCTGTCAGTATCTGAATGTGCACACACTTTCCACACTTATACGAGCCAGACACACCAGAGTCGTTGACCTCCCACATTAAGCATATAGCACACTGGACCAGCTTGGCAGTCATGTCTTCACCCTCTTCAACTGTGGCATAATCACTTCAGAGCTGAAAATGTGCTGCTGGAAAAGCGCAGCAGGTCAGGCAGCATCCAAGGAGCAGTAGAATCGACGTTTCGGGCATAAGCCCTTTTTCAGGAATGAGGAAAGTGTGTCCAGCAGGCTAAGATAAAAGGTAGGGAGGAGGGACTTGGGGGAGGGGCGTTGGAAATGCGATAGGTGGAAGGAGGTCAAGGTGAGGGTGATAGGCCGGAGTGGGGTGGGGGCGGAGAGGCAGGAAGAAGATTGCAGGTTAGGAAGGTGGTGCTGAGTTCGATGGATTTGACTGAGACAAGGTGGGGGGAGGGGAAATGAGGAAACTGGAGAAATCTGAGTTCATCCCTTGTGGTTGGAGGGTTCCTAGGCAGAAGATGAGGCGCTCTTCCTCCAACCGTCATGTTGCTATGGTCTGGCGATGGAAGAGTCCAAGGACCTGCATGTCCTTGGTGGAGTGGGAGGGGGAGTTGAAGTGTTGAGCCACGGGGTGGTTGGGTTGGTTGGTCCGGGTGTCCCAGAGGTGTTCTCTGAAACGTTCCGCAAGTAGGCGGCCTGTCTCCCCAATATAGAGGAGGCCACATCGGGTGCAGCGGATGCAATAGATGATGTGTGTGGAGGTGCAGGTGAATTTGTGGCGGATATGGAAGTATCCCTTGGGGCCTTGGAAGGAAGTAAGTGGGGAGGTGTGGGCGCAAGTTTTGCATTTCTTACGGTTGCAAGGGAAGGTGCCGGGAGTGGAGGTTGGGTTGGTGGGGGGTGTGGACCTGACGAGGTAGTCACGGAGGGAGTGGTCTTTTCGGAACGCTGGTAGGGGAGGGGAGGGAAATATATCCCTGGTGGTGGGGTCGGTTTGGAGGTGGCGGAAATGACGGTGAATGATACACTGTACACGGAGGTTGGTGGGGTGGTAGGTGAGGACCAGTGGGGTTCTGTCCTGGTGGCGGTTGGAGGGGCGGGGCTCAAGGGCGGAGGAGCGGGAAGTGGAAGAGATGCGGTGGAGGGCATCGTCAACCACGTCTGGGGGGAAATTACGGTCCTTGAAGAAGGAGGCCATCTGGGTTGTACGTTTTTGGAACTGGTCCTCCTGGGAGCAGATGCGGTGGAGACAAAGGAATTGGGAATATGGGATGGCATTTTTACAGGGGGCAGGGTGGGAGGAGGTGTAGTCTAAGTAGCTGTGGGAGTCGGTCGGTTTATAGTAAACGTCCGTGTTGATTCGGTCGCCCGAGATAGAAATGGAAAGATCTAGGAAGGGGAGGGAGGAGTCTGAGACGGTCCAGGTGAATTTGAGCTCGAGGTGGAAGGTGTTAGTAAAGTGGATGAACTGTTCAACCTCCTCGTGGGAGCACGAGGCAGCTCTGATACAGTCATCGATGTAGCGGAGGAAAAGGTGGGGGTGGTGCCAGTGTAGCTGCGGAAGATGGACTGTTCCACATATCCTACGAAGAGGCAGGCATAGCTGGGGCCCATGTGGGTGCCCATGGCTACTCCTTTGGTTTGGAGAAGTGGGAGGATTGGAAAGAGGAGTTGTTCAGAGTGAGGACCAGTTCAGTCAGTCGAAGGAGGGTGTCAGTGGAAGGGTACTGGTTGGTACGGCGGGAAAGGAAGAAGCGGAGTGCTTTCTGTCCTTCGTGATGGGGGATGGAGGTGTACAGGGACTGGATGTCCATGGTTAAGATAAGGTGTTGGGGACTGGGGAAGCGAAAATCATGGAGGAGGTGGAGGGCGTGGGTGGTATCCCGAACGTAGGTGGGGAGTTCTTGGACTAAGGGGGATAGGACCATGTCGAGGTATGCAGAGATGAGTTCGGTGGGGCAGGAGCAGGCTGAGTCAATGGGTCGGCCGGGGCAGTCAGGTTTGTGGATTTTGGGCAGGAGGTAGAAACGGGCGGTGCGGGGTTGTGGGACAATGAGGTTGGAGGCAGTGGATGGGAGATCCCCTGAGGTGATGAGGTTATGGATGGTCTGGAAGATGATGGTTTGGTGGTGGGAGGTGGGGCCATGGTCAAGGGGGCAGTAGGAGGAGGTGTCTGCGAACTGGCGTTTCGCCTCAGCGGTGTAAAGGTCGGTGCGCCAAACTACTACCATGCCTCCCTTGTCTGCCAGTTTGATAGTGAGGTTGGGGTTGGAACGGAGGGAGTGGAGGGCTGCGCGTTCCGAGGGTGAGAGGTTGGAGTGGGTGAGAGGGGTGGAGAAGTTGAGGTGGTTAATGTCGCGGCGGTAGTTGGCTATGAAGAGATCGAGGGCGGGTAAGAGGCTAGCACGGGGTGTCCAGGTGGATGGGGTGTGTTGGAGGCGGGAGAAGGGGTCGTCAGAGGGTGGGCGAGAGTCTTGGTTGAAGAAGTAGGCACGGAGGCGAAGGCGGCGGAACAATTGTTCGACGTCACGCTGCATGTTGAACTCGTTGATCCGAGAGTGTAGAGGAATGAAGCCTCTGCTGAGGACTGATCTTTCATCCTCAGAGAGGGGTAGTTCTGGAGGGATGGTGAAAACACAGCAGGGCTGGAAGCTAGGAACTGGTGTGGGGCTGGAGCTGGGAGTGGGGGCGAGGTTAGGCGAGGGGGCGGGGACGGAGATCGGCGTGGGGGCGGAGTTGGGCGTGGTGACGGAGATTGGCATGGGGACGGGGTTAGGCATGGTGATGGCGATCGGCGTGGGGGCGGGGTTAGGCATGGTGACAGAGATCGGCGTGGGGGTGGAGTTAAGCGTGGTGACGGAGATTGGCGTGGGGGCGGAGACACATGCGGCATTGTGGTCGTGCAGGTTAGTGATGTCGCTGGGGTCGCAAGTGGCTGCGGCGATGGCAACCCAGGGGGCAGAAGTGGCTGTGGCGACAGTGTTATTCCCAATAGCCGCGGAGGCCGCGAATCTGTCGGCGATGGTCTTCCTGGCGATCGTGGAGGCGGTTGTCTGGGCAGAGATCGGGAAGGCGGTTGTCTGGGCGGCGATTGCCAACACCTTCCACCCCGACCTCAAATTCACCTGGACCGTCTCAGACTCCTCCCTCCCCTTCCTCGACCTTTCCATTTCTATCTCGGGCGACCGAATCAACACGGACATTTACTATAAACCAACCGACTCCGACAGCTACCTAGACTACACCTCCTCCCACCCTGCCCCCTGTAAAAACGCCATCCCATATTCCCAATTCCTTCGTCTCTGCTCCCAGGAGGACCAGTTCCAAATCCGTACAACACAGATGGCCTCCTTCTTCAAGGACCGCAATTTCCCGCCAGACGTGATCGACGATGCCCTCCACCGCATCTCTTCTACTTCCCGCTCCTCCGCCCTTGAGCCCCGCCCCTCCAACCGCCACCAGGACAGAACCCCACTGGTCCTCACCTACCACCCCACCAACCTCCGTGTACAGCGTATCATCCACCGTCATTTCCGCCACCTCCAAACGGACCTCACCACCAGGGATATATTTCCCTCCCCTCCCCATCAGCGTTCCGAAAAGACCACTCGCTCCGTGAATCCCTCGTCAGGTCCACACCCCCCACCAACCCAACCTCCACTCCCGGCACCTTCCCCTGCAACCGCAAGAAATGCAAAACTTGCGCCCACACCTCCCCCCTTACTTCCCTCCAAGGCCCCAAGGGATACTTCCATATCCGCCACAAGTTCACTTGCACCTCCACACACATCATCTATTGCATCCGCTGCACCCGATGTGGCCTCCTCTATATTGGGGAGACAGGCTGCCTACTTGCGGAACGTTTCAGAGAACACCTCTGGGACACCCGGACCAACCAACCCAACCACCCCGTGGCTCAACACTTCAACTCCCCCTCCCACTCCACCAAGGACATGCAGGTCTTTGGACTCTTCCATCGCCAGACCATAGCAACACGACGGTTGGAGGAAGAGCGCCTCATCTTCTGCCTAGGAACCCTCCAACCACAAGGGATGAACTCAGATTTCTCCAGTTTCCTCATTTCCCCTCCCCCCACCTTGTCTCAGTCAAATCCATCGAACTCAGCACCGCCTTCCTAACCTGCAATCTTCTTCCTGACCTCTCCGCTCCCACCCCACTCCGGCCTATCACCCTCACCTTGACCTCCTTCCACCTATCGCATTTCCAACGCCCCTCCCCCAAGTCCCTCCTCCCTACCTTTTATCTTAGCCTGCTGGACACACTTTCCTCATTTCTGAAGAAGGGCTTATGCCCGAAACGTCGATTCTCCTGCTCCTTGGATGCTGCCTGACCTGCTGCGCTTTTCCAGCAGCACATTTTCAGCTCTGATCTCCAGCATCTGCAATCCTCACTTTCTCCTCGCATAATCACTTCACTCAACCTCCTTGTCAAAAACTCCTGAGCTAAAGCCTCACTCTTGAATCCACAGGAACTTCGTTGGACCCTCTTTTTGGGGCAAGTCTGTGGACCTTTAATTTAGGTTAGTGGACGAGGGAGGGAGGGAGGCCCTACTTTGTAGGACCTGGGATCTAGAACACACCCACTCAAATAACAGTCACTTTGTGCTCTGCCTTCACTTCCGCCCAGCTCCCGCCGCTCTCAGATGCGAACAAAGCATCAGATGGCGGAGAAATTTATGGGAAGGCTTCTAGACTCTCGTTTAGCTGTATCTTTTTTATTTTGAAAATTATTCTTAAACTATTCAAAATTACGCTAGATCATGGTGACAGTCGAAGCTTTTTCTGTACTTTTCACTATAAAATACACGCGACAATAAAAATCATTCATTCAAGAACAGCCAACAAGAGACTGAAGCAAAGAAGGTTTGAAAGTGTCATTCATGCCACTTGAGCATACTAATAACGTCAAAAGATAGCTATAACATTTTGACTTGCAGACCTGATCAAACATTACATGTGGTAAATTTGACAAGCCATGTAGAAAAGTTGAAGCCTTTACCTCCATCCGAGTGATATATCTCAAAAAGACAGACATTGTGCATTATATACCAAGCTTGATACTGGAGTAAATGTAATCACATTGCACTTTTTACACAAGATGTACTGAAGAAATTGATGTAATCCAATGCAGACCACATTAGATAATTGAACTGCTTCAAACTGGTCATACATCCTGTGCACTTGCATTATCCAACTTAAATGCCGATATGGATTCTTGGATTGAATACTTGACAGCTTTTGCATTGTTGAAACAATTGACCGGTTATTATCAGTCTACACACACACATGTTTACAGCTCCATATTATCACAGCCAACAAGATTACAAATCCAGCAGTTGTAACATTAAAGATTGAAGACTACAATTTTGATCTCATACATTCTGGTCATGACCAAGCAAAGCAGATTCAACAAACTATGTCAGATTACGACCACCCGAACCAGCTCAAGAAGATCATCATCAGCATAATGTCTAAACATATTCTAAAAGTCCTGAAGACAGTACATTTTGTTTGGTCATTCGGAGGTCTTCAAGAATATAACTTGGAAGGGCAAACAAAGATGCGATTCTCCAAGCTCTACATCAAGACATGCTTGCCTATAGGCATATAGGTCACAGAAATATAGAAACAACAAGACATTAGCTTGTGAATATACATATATATTGGTTCAGAATCAACAAGAACATCCATGAACTGATCAAATCCCATGAAATATGTCAAATTCATCAACCTCAACAATCAAGAGGAACTCTTGCTCCACATGATATTCTTAAAACTCAGTGCAAGATTGCAAGTAATATTTTCTACATCCAAAGCCACAAGTACACACTGATGACTGCCGATTTAACCAAATTCCCTTTTCGGTGATAAACCTCTAGTGCAACTGTTATTGACAGTTATTGTTCGCTGTCACATTGAGTACATTCAGAGTATCTCCACAAATTTGTGTAACAATAGTCTGCACTACAATTATACACTCTCATAAACATGAATAGAAAGTAATGTGTTCAATATATTACCTCCTCCTCACTAAACTCAGTTGAATGATCTTGCAGAATCTACTGTTTGCAACAAAATCCACAATCGTTAGATATAAAGCGACTTGTTAAGATTGTTGGCTTGCTATGTTAAATCTACGTGCTACTCCTTGAGTCAACAGCTTACCCTTACTGACAGCTCTCATGTTTGGGAGTCAGATCTAAACAGTACTTCCTGCCCACACTCTCAGCATCCAACCACAAGTGCATGACATATTGTTCTATAGATGTGAAAATGTGGTACAACAGCATGATCAGGAAGCATGCAGAGTTATCCCAATGTGAACCAGGACAAAAAATATGAGGGTGAAGATTTTGTACAAACACATTCAGGAAATGCTACTATATAATTGTGTCTAACCTAGGTCATATGACTTGGTAATAAGCATTGGTCCCTTTCTGTGAACAAGTAAAATATTCATCTGCATTGCAAATCGGCATCACATGTCACATAGGATGAGAACTTAGATACTGAAGATATCATGCCCAACAACAACCATGCAACTATGACTGACGATACACATCCATCCATTCATGATGACATACAGCACACTGCCAAGTCACGATAAAAATACAAGGTCCTCATCTGATTGTGTCATACATTCATCACATGTTATTGAATGTATCGTGACAACTGTATATGTGCTTACTTAGACATGTTGTCAGAAAAGTGTGTCTATATTCTAACAGGAATGAAAGGAATATTGTCATATATCACAGGTTCCACAGCATTTAGAGCAGTATGTTTAAGACAGTGACATGACATTTTGATGTATGATTTTCAAATATAAAGGTAACAGACTTACATTCAGTCACTCTCTCTACATTATTAGATCAATGTGGTGTGTTTGGTCAAACAGATCTGTGTATGTAATATACAGTAGCAACAGTAAGCATTGAAGCCAGATATATAAATGCATCTGTGACAGTGTAGCCTTGTAAATATCATTTCAAATACATTTTGAAATACTGGACTCAACAGAATTTGAGTATTTATGGTATATGCAACATATTTTATTATAAGCCATAAATGGCTTCAGCATTGGTGTGGTTTTATCACCAGAATAGTTGAGGCAGTGCATAGACATGTGATGTTACAGAGGAGTAAATAGACAAAGTTCTTTAGAGTGCGAATATACAATTGGAAACTCATCTCAGAGTCAAAAGTGATATGAAGGATGTGAACTGTTTTATCCAGCAGCACACAGGTGACAAGGGGAAGGGGAGGGCTGGTTACTGGTGAATAGAGATTATGACAAGGACAAAGAAAATGACTTTAATTTTCCATTAGTTAATTGGATGAAATTTCTACGCATCCAATACAGAATGTCAGAAAAACCATGTGGGAGTTTAGAAATATCAGAAGAGTTGAAAAGGCCAGGGTGACATAGAGCTGGTATCATCAGTCTACATGTGCAGATTGATGCTTTGGATTTGGACCATGCTATCACACACATTTAAGGAATAGGTAAGGGTAGATATGTAGAGAATATCATTGGTCGTGCTGTGTGAGTATGAAGGGAAATCATAGTTGGCAATTTTTCAAATACATTTTAAAAGGTAAGAATAGAAACATGGAATGTGGTTCCACCCAGCTAGAAAACAGTGGGGACATGTTGGAGGGGATGGTGCAACAAACCATGTCAAAGATCACAAGTAGATCGTGAGTGAGAAGAAAAGAAACTTAAGCTTTGTCATTGAGACCTGGTCAGAGAGATTCAAACATTGAGGTCCAGGGAAAAATGGGCAGGAATATGTGAGATACTGAGATGAAGGTGAAGGTTGAACATGGAAAAGTGGATTCAAGAACTAAGAGGTGGAGTTTTTTAATTTTGAAGTGTGACATGCTAGTAGGGGGCAATTTTGAAAGAAAGGGGAACAAAATCTGACGTGGTACAACTGTTACTTATGGTAACTAACACATGAGCAAGGAATGTAATTTGATTAAGGTTTCTGGTTTCTTTTTCTAAAGCTAGTTTGCAAATGCATATTAAAGCTAGAAACATTGAACTAGACCTCTTGTTATCAAGGGAAAGTCTTTGATGTGATGTCATTTCCTGGTTTTTCTTTCTCAGAGGATGGTAAATGGGGTCCTTTCACATTAATTTGGACCCCATTTATCACCCCTCTGAGAAAAAGAACAGGAAATGACATCACCACAGCAAATGACATCACCACAGCAAATGACATCATCACAGGAACTGACATCGCCAACCCAAGGAAACCTAAACACATAAATAGAAAGCGGGTCACTAACACCAGTGTTTCACGGAGGCTCACTGATGATATTACCTAACATGTTGACGAAATGTCTGAAAACGAACCTTCCAGCTTAGCAAGTAAACTTGCACCCAGAACCTCAACCTGAGTTACAAATCCGCTCAAGTAGTCATTAAATCTTTTTCAGTACTGGATCCAATTGTTTGATAGTATAGTCCTGTCACCCAGATCCCCTGCAACCTACAGCCAGGCCTGCTTGCTGATCAAATAAAGCTTCCTCATCCTGGTGGCAGGGAAGAGGACTTCTCTCCTGACAGCATCGATCATTGTCTCCAGAAATAAGTTTGCAAACCAAGGAGGTAGCCTTCTCACCTTTGCTTCCATTCTGCTAATGTTGTTTTTGTTTTGACTTGATCTTTCATATTGTACCCAGCTTTGCAATGAATCAGACGAAAGTGAGGACTGCAGATGCTGGAGATTAGAGTCAAGATTAGAGTGGTGCTGGAAAATCACAGCAGGTCAGGCAGCATTGGAGCAGCAGGAAAATCAACGTTTCGGGCAGGAGCCCTTCATCAGGAATAATGTGCTGTGCTTTTCCAGCACCACACTAATCTTTGCTATGAGTCAGCCCTGTCATATGTCCCTTTAAATAGAGATTTCTCATTGTTTGTTTGAATTCACCGTCCCATTGGGCTGGAACCTGGAAGCAGGATGATAACTCTCAGTGAAAGATTCTCAGCTAATTCTGCTAAATAATTAAACACGTTTTCGCACTGAATGGTCCCTCATCTTGGCAGAGATTATCTTGATAAAATTTCACCTTTTGTCCATGTTTGGACTTGGTGAATACAATACACACATGAACCTGCATTTGGTGCCTGAAATAAACTGCTTACAGTTTGTGCCTCAGACCTTGATGTGGAAATGAACAATGTCATCTGCTGTAACCTCTCTTTTGTTGAGAAGCACTGTTTATGAAGCCAGGCTCAAGAGTTTGAACATTTCACCTTGAGAGGCAGCTGCGAATGCATTAATGTCACTATATACTCAGCTCTTTACTGGCTAATCTCTTCAGCAGCGCTAATACTAAATGCCATGGCTTGTCTGGAAGACCACTTGTCCTGTTGCAGGAAGAAAGTAAGGATGTTAGTAGACAGGAAAGGTCACAAGGAGAAATACAAACTCAAGCTTTCACTAATTAACATGACCACACAGTATGATCTGTAGTTTCTTCATTATTTTCTTAAAACATCCCATTTGCTTTGAAAAGTTAGTCTACATGAATTTTACATAATAAAAGGTTAGGCAATTGCCTAAAGACTATTCATAAAGACTATTCATACTGCTCACAGATTAAGAGTTGATTATCTATCTCATTGTTTTAAATGCTAACTGGATTATTGTTTTATGAATACGCAAATGCTTGTGAACCCCTTTCATATTCTCAGTGCTATCAAATAACTTTCGATGATGTAGAATCTAATTTTTCAATGAAAATATCTTTAATTGATCTGCAGAGATTCAGATTTGAATTATAAATTAAAATGCAATTATGGTTTTTGTTGAAGGCAATAAAGTCTCAACTAATCCAGTGTACAAAATGAAAATTTATCTGCTCCCAATCCATGACCTAAATGAAATGTTTGCTGAGTGACAACCTCAGGCTCCACCAAGTAAAGTAAATAGAGATTTATATCTTGTGAAAAAGCATTATAATTCAGCTTGCTAATCTGCCTTTGGGCATGCAATCTTTAATTTAGATTTTTCGTGGAGAATGGAATATGTGTAAGGCACCTTAATGGTACAAAACAGATATAAATTCTTGTAGCATTTTGATAACAAAAGTTACAAACATGCTGAGCATTTTTAAAACAATACCTTTAAGTCATTCATAACATGCAAAATTCCATTGATTTTGGAACACAAATGTCTTAGAATGCAGTGCTCTTCTTGGAAACAGCCACTCAATTATCACTACAAACATAAACGTTAATCCACATCTTGGTGCTTTAAGGCATCCAACCTCAAGTTTTCATTTTGTTTTGACAATTAATTTTATTTTTGGTCATTACGGCAATAGGCATTGGTCAGTGAAGGTTGAGAATTTTCACCCTGGCAGTAGTTTTTGAACCAAATGTTATCATTTATTCAAGTGTGTCCATTTGTAATGGAATAAAGCAACTCTAGAGTCTGGCAATACCATTTCTTTTCAAATATTTCTGTCTCTGCCATTATTAGCAATGGCTAGATATTCATCTTATTGAAGGCCATAAAACTACATTGTGGGCAAAGAAAATTAAAGAAAGCAGCAGCCGATCAGCAATGTTATATTTATGGAAATGTGTTGCTGGAAAAGCGCAGCAGGTCAGGCAGCATCTAGGGAACAGGAGAATCGACGTTTCGGGCATTAGCCCTTCTTCAGGCTAATGCCCGAAACGCCGATTCTCCTGTTCCCTAGATGCTGCCTGACCTGCTGCGCTTTTCCAGCAACACATTTCCATCTCTGATCTCCAGCATCTGCAGACCTCACTTTCTCCTCAATGTTATATTTATGCCTAGACTCAGAATTGAAAACTCCATTGCTACAGAGCAAATTGGGTTTCTCTGAGTGATGATATTTTAAATTGCTGAGGTCCTTTACATAATTTGCTTATTTGATCTCCTAGCCCTTTATTGTCTCTTTTAAGGATGTATTTCAGTGTAAGTAAACTGAGCAAATACATATCATTAATAACACATTGGTTAACATACACCCAATCAAGAAATTCCATAACAAAAAACAGAAATTGCTGGAGAAACTCAGCAGATCTGGCAGCATCTGTGAAAAGAAATGTTTAATGTTTCGCGTCCAGTGACTGCTCTTCAGAACTGTTTTTGTTTCAGATTTCCAGCAGTTCTTCAGTTTTTTTTGTTTAGAGATATGTTATTTGCTCCAAATGTCAATGAGTAACTTTGTTACCTTGATGCCATATAGTCAGAAGGCAGCCAGCCTACAGTGCCAGCCAGTTATCACGATTCTGAATGTTCATTGAACCTCCCAACATTCTGCCTCTACCAATGTGACTTGGCTAAGACTGGGATAGAATTAAACAGAGAATCATAACTACAATTAACTGCACCAGCGAAAAAAAATATCAAGAATAGAAAATTTGGAAGCAGTGCCTCTTTCTGGGTTGCAATTCCATGATTCGAAACTGAAGTTTTCAGGATATGCTCCTCACCTCATTCTTCTTGAGGCAAGGTATTTTGATCACATCAGCATGAAGCCCAATGATTAATGTGCAACTTATTGGATGCATGCTTAATGAGAATCCCTGCACAACTATCAAGTTTCATCTAACCTACATGTCTTACTGGCAATCAGCCACGGAGATCACCAGGCTTCCAACTTAAAGGTTCTGCTCAGATCATTTACTGGCCGTCATGGATGTTGTAGTTGATCTGCACCTCAAGAGGGAAATGGAATAGAGCAAGTACAACAAAAACAAGCTACTTACCGAGACAGAATGAAGAGAGGGACAAGGGCTGACAGGCTTGTGAATGTACAAAACATTGCATTGTGTCTGCCCATAAGCTTTTTTCATAATTTGTGACAATGTCGTTATTTGATTCCTCTGCAACAAGACATACCTTCTCCCTCTGAGCAGGCATCAGGATTATCCTTTCTCTCTGCCCTCACAACAGGTTACTTAGGCACAATGACTTAGCACATGCAGATCTTGTCACAAAAAAGATAAGGAGACCAAAAAGATAGGCAGTTTCCAGAAATGACAAGATGCAGCCTGGTCTCAGCAGTGCCCAGTGCAGCTGCAGCATGTCTTCCCTACTCATACATTCCATTCTCCATGCAGTTAAGGCCAATATTTTATTTGGCCTCTTAAATACTTTCCATAATTGTTTGCGTGTCTTATGCACGTGCAAACTGATCCTCTGCAATTCCAGTTAAATAACATCTGCTTTTCTATTCCTCCCACCAAAGTGAACAACCTCACATTTTGCTGCATTAAGTCAACTTTTTTTTCCTATCTATATTTAAACTACCTGTCACCTTTGGGAGACTTCTCGTGACTTCATTTCCAACTTGTTTTTATGATGAGCAAATTTCGCTTCAATCGGGCACCCAAGATGGTTACAGCGAACTAACAGTGTTCACCCGGGACCTGAACACAGGGTCATCTGCTTCCATCTGCCTTTCATTTCTATTATTTCTTTTATTTTGCTCTTTCTTTTTATTTTGTCCCTTTTGTTGCCATTGGTCCCTTTTGTGGAGTGTCTGCAATGGCAGGCGCAGCAGTGGGATCTTTTGCTGAAATGGCAGTCCCAGGGAATAATACTATGTGCATCTTATGCAGTATCATTTTATGCAGTAGCTTACCAGATGCCCTTTTTGGAATTCAAATTCACTATATCCATTGGGTTCCCCTTAATCAACCTTGATATTTATTTTCTCAAGGAAGTTTACTATATATAAAATACAATTTCCATTTCATAATACCAAGTAGAGTCAAAATGGTTTTATGATTTTCAAAATGTCCTGTTATTATTTCCTTAATAATGAATTTCAACATTTTCTGACAACAAATTTATGATATCTGGTCTAAGTCAACAGGTATGCAGATGCTGCTTGCTACACCGCTTGCACAGACCGTGACAGCTCTATACTCCCATCATGGTTTCAGTGTCCCCTCGTCCTCTCTCCTTTTGAACTCCTTTGTCAAGGCCTCAGGATATGACAGGGTGTGCCCAGTGTCTGGTATTTTCCAATGCACTATTCTTCCCTCTAAGACCCTTCCTCATTCAACTCAAGTAACCACAGAAGGCACTTTCCGCTTGCTTTAGAGGTAAAAATTGGCTCCAACTGGTGGTTATCTCTACGACAAACTGCCCTTCCATCTCAGGAGTAAACAGTACATTTAATGCCGTGCTGCATGCTATTAACTCTATAATGACTGGGTGACAAAAGGTTACTGTATTGCAATCAAGTTGTTAGTTTGTATCACAAGTTCCACATTTATTTTCAGGCTATATCCAAATGTTCCCCAATAGCTCAATACCCCTGGTTTCAGCTCCACTGTGATTATTCTGCTGTATATTTCTAAATTAAGTACAGTTACAAATAGCAAATATGCATCAATTATTGCGTGGTTTCCACAGCAAGTAGTACAGCCAACATTATTTACATTTTATGTCTAAGTGCAGATATAGACATCTTAAGTATTGACTACAGGGGATCCTCACAAATCGTAAGGTCATTGGTATGTCAGTTTTCATATCAGAGTTCACTTATTTGGATTTTGCTGCAGAATTGTGCATTTAAATGCATGTGGTTGCCTAGAAACTTGGTCAGTGATTATGACTATCTCATAGGCATCCCTCCAGGGCAATCTACTGTTAATACAGCTCTGCTTGAAGCGCTCCAAACATCCACAGAACCTGATTTTTACTGCTTCAAACATTACACAGGACTTAAGTTGTCTTTAAGAGCTCTGTTGGATGCAAAATGTCACTGAGGCATTGCTAAGACATCCATCTCACTATATGCTCATTGATGCAGGCTTGCAGCAATGTGGATTCCAGAAGGAAGGCCTTATTGGCATGAACAGTATTTCAAGGATATAGATCATCAGTGGTTCCACACAATTACTCATTTGGGGCTCCTGAGTCAAAACCATATCATACAAAAATAGAACAAGATATTACTGAGTTGGTGTATAAGTCACGTGTGAGGCCAACGTAGAATATTGCTGAGTATCCTGACAGCTGCATCCTGCAGGATTAAAGACATGATCCAAGAAGAAGCCAGGCTGGAGAGGAATTTTAACTCTTCAACACTGGCTGACATTACAAGTTGTTGTGGCAAACAAAAGCCCAAAGAAAATCATAGTGAGGTCTCTACCAAAAGTAGGAGGTCCTCAATATTGATTTTATAATCGTGAAGCCACAGAAAACACTCAGAATCCTTGCAGAGTGTTGATGACAGCAATGTCCTATATGTTGCATAATATAACAATCAAGAAAAGCATCAGTGTGCAAAATTTAAAAGATTTAACAGTGATAAAATGAATAAAAAACACTTAGTGAGATATTTGATTTGATTGAAGTGATATTGCTCAAACAGCAAACGCTCTTACTGATTAAATGACACTGGGAACTGATGACTATCCTTTGTCATTTGTAGCATTCGTGCTACCTTGCAGCTGATGAAAAAATGCGAGGCATTGAAGCCAATAGTTGGCATGTTATTCCCCAATAATTAAAGATAATATGCCAATGAAATAGCATTGATCTCATTGCTTGTTGTTTGCTTGTCAGAGGTACACTATATTCTGGTCTTCAAGCTGCAGCATATCCTGTCTAACTTGAATATGACACTACAGAATGTTTCTTTATAAAAATATGAGATGTTACTTCACCAAGGATATAGGACTTCTCTGTTTATATTAAATACTCAGGGTTGAATTTTACCAAAAGTTATCTAATTGTCAAATTTGGAGAGTCTCATGGAGAGTTTCTCTCCTTGAGCACTAGTGCATTGGAATTTGGAATACTGTGTGCAATTCTGGTCACTTTGGTTTAGGAAGGATGTTATTAAACAGGAAAGGGTGCAAAAATGACTGACAAGGATGGTATTGAGACTGAAAGGTTTGAGATAATAGGGACAGGCTGGACAGACTTGGACTTTTCTCCTTGAACATTGGAGGCTGAGGGGTGTCCTTACAGAGGTTTATAAAATCATGAGGAGCATGAATAAGGTGGATTGCCAAGGTCTTTTTCCACAGAGGACAAAACTAGAGAGCATAGGTTTAAGGGGAGAGGGAAAGGGACCTGATGGGCAATTTTCACATAGAGGGTGGTATGCATATGGAACAGGTTGCCAGAGGGTGTGGTAGTGGCAGGTACAATTACAACAGTTAAAAGATATTTGGACAAGTATATGGAGAGGAAAGGTTTAGAGGGATAAGGGCCAAATACAGGCAAATGGGACCAGTTCAGTTTAGGAAACCTGATCAGCATAGATAAGTTGGACGAAAGGGTCTGTTTTGTGCTGTAGGCCCTATGATTCTATCTCATGCAATTCTCAACTGCTCACTTCAGACATGTGTGCTATGCACCACTCTCACGTTATCAGCTCTCACAAGCAGTGCAGGTACTCACCACTTCAGCACCTTCTGGATACCCTCCACCAGTGCAGTTCAGTGGTTAGCACTGCTGCCTCACAGTGCCAGGGACCCAGACTCGATTCCAGCCTCAAGCGACTGTCTGTGTGGAGTTTATACATTTTCCCCATGTGTGCGTGGGCTTCCTCTCGACACTCCAGTTTGTTTCCACAGTCCAAAGACTGTGCAGGTTAGGTGGATTAGCCATTGGAAATGCAGGGTTAGGGTAGAGGGTGAGTCTGGGTAGGATGCTCTTCGGAGGGTTGGTGTGGACATTTTCAGCCAAGTGGCCTGTTTCCACACTGAAGAGATTCTATAAATTTAAAGCATAATGTGAGCCAAGAATGAAAAATCCCACACAAGTCATCTAAAGCATTTTAAAGCAATGAGTTGTCTTAAAAAATTAGTATCACAAAAACAGTGAACGCAGGAAAACACAGCGGTTCTGGCAGAATCTCTGTTGAGAGCTACAAAGTTAACATTTCAAGTCAGATGACTCTGATTTGGAATTCTGTTCTCAGGAAGACTCATCGGACTTCATTTGTCCCAGATGCTGCCCAACCTGCTGAGTTTCTCCAACACATTGCAAGGACCTATTAGGGATAGTCAACATGGCTTTATGCATGGGAAACCATGTCTCACAAACTTGATTGAGTTTTTTTGAAGAAGTAACAAAGACGATTGATGAGGGCAGAGCGATAGATGTGATCTATATGGACTTCAGTAAGGCATTCGACAAGGTTCCCCATGGCAGACTGATTAGCAAGGTTAGATCTCATGGAATACAGGGAGAACTAGCCATTTGGATACAGAACTGGCTCAAAGGTAGAAGACAGAGGGTTGTGTGGAGGGTTGTTTTTCAGACTGGAGGCCTGTGACCAGTGCAGTGCCACAAGGATCAGTTCTGGGTCCACTACTTTTCATCATTTATATAAATGATATGAATGTGAGCATAAGAGTATAGTTGAGGAGAAAGTGAGGTCTGCAGTTGCTGGAGATCAGAGATGGAAATGTGTTGCTGAAGAAGGGCTAATGCCCGAAACGTCGATTCTCCTGTTCCCTAGATGCTGCCTGACCTGCTGCGCTTTTCCAGCAACACATTTCCATCTCCATCTAAGAGTATAGTTACTAAGTTTGCAAATGACACCAAAATTGGAGGTGTAGTGTACGCTAAAGAAGGTTACCTCAGATTACAATGAGATCTTGATCAGATGAACAATGGGCTGAGAAGTGGCATATGGAGTTTAGTTTAGATAAATGCGAGTACTGCATTTTGGGAAAGCAAAACTTAGCAGGACTTATACACTTAATGATAAGGTCCTGAGGAGTGTTGCTGAACAAAGAGACCCTGGAGTGCACGTTCATAGCTTCTTGAAAATGGAGTTGCAGGTAGGTAGGATAATATCCTTTATTGGTCAGAGTATTGAGTACAGGAGTTGGGAGGTCGTGTTGCGGCTGTACAGGACATTGGTTAGACTACTTTTGGAATACTGTGTGCCAGTCTGGTCTTCTTCCTATCAGAAAGATGTTGTGAAACTTGAAAGGGTTCAGAAAAGATTTACAATGATGTTGCCAGGGTTGGAGGTTTTGAGCTAAAGGGAGAGGTTGAATAGGCTGGGGCTGTTTTCCCTGGAGCATTAGAGGCTGAGGGTTTTGTAAAATCATGAGGGGATTGGATAGGATAAAAGACAAAGTCTTTTCCCTGAGGTGGGGGAGTCCAGAACTAGAGGGCATAGGTTTAGGGTGAGAGCGGAAAGATATAAAAGGGACCTAAGAGGCAACTTTTTCACGAAGAGGGTGGTGCTTGTGTGGAATGAGCTGCCAGAGGAAGTGGCTAAAGCTAGTACAATTACAACATTTAAAAGGCTTGTGGATGGGTATATGAATAGGAAGGGTTTGGAGGGATGTGGGCCAGGTACTGATAGGTGGGACTAGATTGGGTTGGGTTGGGATATCTGGTCGGCATGAACGAGTTGGATCGAAGGGTCTGTTTCTGTGCTGTACATCTCTATGACTCTATGACTTTAATGTTGTGAGATTTATGTTTTTCTGATGGATATTATTGATTGCTGCCCATCGATCATGAGATGAGACATTGGCGAATGTTGGCCATTGTGGAAGCCTGGAGGAGCGAGCTGGAGCTGCTAGGTAACTGGTCATACTTTCCATTCAGGAATTCATGCCATCGAGTTTTTCTCCACCATATGGGAGAATAAGAATCTGCACCATTGCCCACATCATTCAGGGACTGGGAAGATTAATTTCTCTGAGCCAGATACACTACTTTCACCTATTGACAGAAAAAAAATTTGCAATTAAATAATCTCTTTATAAACATTCAAAGCTGTGCCACCGAAGTATCAAGAAACAAATAGAGTCTCCCACATCAAATACTGCAAGGTTGTTGAATGGGGTAAATCCCCTCTAGATATCTCTAATTCACCAGTGAGTGCACAGATCATAGGAGCAGGTGGGACTTGAACTCTAGCCTCCTGATTTAGAACACTGTCACTGCACCATAATCACTCTAAAGCAGCTCCTATCATTGGCATTTTTACTCCTGTTCATATCTATCATGAAACACCAGGGGAATGGGGATTTGAACCAACCACCTGGCCCATTGTGAGGAATGTACCATGATCCCACAAGAGCCCTCCTGCTGCACCTGGTATTCCCAGACAATCTTCCAACCAAATCAGGAATTTTTCAAGCTAACACGGCCATAGAAATGTTCTTATCAATCTGTTCAGAGATGTTATTACACACCGCTGGAACAGTTAGGACTTGAGCCATGCCTCCCTGCTCAAAGATAGGGACACTATTATTGCAGGAAGTGAGGACTGCAGATGCTGGAGATCAGAGTCAAGAGTGTGTTGCTGGAAAAGCACAGCAGGTCAGGCAGCATCCGAGGAACAGGAGAATCAACGTTTCAGGCATTAGGTCCTGATGAAGGGCTAATGCCCGAAACATTGATTCTCCTGCTCCTTTGATGCTGCCTGATCTGCTGCACTTTTCCAGCACCACACTTTCGACACTACGATTGCAGCACAACAGCCCAGCAGTTTATAACAATCACAACTGGTTTAGCCATTGCAACGACTTAAAGCAATTTTAGCTGTGCTACAGCATTTAATAAGTATTCAGTAGCCATCCATCAGTAGATTGTGAAGTCAGTGTGAGTTTTGTTTCTGTTTTTTGTATTTTCTTTCTCACCTAACGTGAATGGCAGTATGAGGCAAATTAGTGTTCAATGGAGTGTCTGGATTGCAGGTAGCACGAGAGACTGTTAATTAACTGTTTGATCAGTAGCAGATCTGGCAGTAACTTAGCTGCAGAGCTTGTTACCCAAGTTGCAGTTTATAAACCACAACGGCAAAGAAAATAACAGCTTCAGAGTGAGATGTACAACTGCTGATATCACATTTTCAAAGAGCTTGTGCTTTGTACTTTATAGGTTTTATCACTTGAAAGCCTCTGGTAAACCGACAATTTAATCCCATATATCAATCCAGAGATCAATAAAAAAAACAGTAAAAAGCCGAATTTCTCACATCAACAAATCTTCAACATTTCATCCAAGTGACTGAAATTGGTGAACAAAGTGCTGTATGTTGAGAAATTATAGCCAATAAATAACTGCTATGATCTTTGCGAGGGAATGTTCAACATGCTTGTATGATATTCACTATTTGAACAGAAGCATGAACTTGTTAAACAACACATTATCATGCAGATACATTGAAATATATGGAGTGGAAAATTCCCCTAATTGAAGATGGTGAAGAAGGTGGCAGGAAGGGCAAATAATTTGGTGAGGTGATCCGAGAGAAATACTTGCCTATGTTAAAGTACTTCAGCAATTAAATTCTGGATGGAAGTTCCGTGGCCAACCACTACCCTTGCCTACATCCAACAGCTCCATCTCATTCTACAACCCTCCTGAAGGAAGATGAGCATCCCACCAGAGCAACTCCTCTACCTCTAAACATGCATTTCCCATGACCAATCCACCTAAGCTGCATACCTTTGGCCTGTGGGAGGAAACTCACACAGACACAGGGAGAATGTGCAAACTCCATACAGATAGTCACCCAAGGGTGGAATTGAAGCTGGGTCTCTGGTGCTGTGAGGCAAAAGTACTAACCACTGAGCCACCATACACCTTAAATAGGGTCACCAGCAATGCTCTCTATCTCCTTGAAGGTGCTGGGTTCTGACTAATAACCTTATAGGAGTCGCTACTTCAGTGGCAATGGTCCTGATAAGATAAGAACACTGAGAATATAACTAGAAATACAGGCTCACCTAAATTTATGACACACAAGGGCTAGAGTTTATACTTTTGAAACAGTCAACAATACAGTTATAATGCGGTCTCAAAATTTTTCAGAAGTGATTCTTTTCCTGCTCATACTCATTTGCAAAACACCGATTCTAAAATCTTCCATATGTGCCATAATTGGGCAACACTTTTTTTTTTATTTTTCAAAATATTACTTGATGCATTTAAGAGTAAATACCGGGTGCAATTTTATTTAAAATAGCTGAAACTGAACTTATCATAAAAACAAATGTCCTTAAAAATCAGAGTGTTTCATTCATCATGACTGAATAAGCTCATTTTAAAGAATGGCTTTAAAAAAGCTATACAGAAACCCATTAAAGGTTTATTTGGTCAAAAGTAGTCGGTTTCTTAATGCATTTTAAAAAAAATTGTAAGCTTTTGAAAAGGTTACTTTCCATGTCCTTTTACATCAAAAAGTTATAAGAGCTACCTCAAAACTCAACAAAAGGACCCATCAAATTGCTAATTCAGTTTGGGAATAGGACCATTTAATAGATAGCACTAATTTCTATCACAATGGACTGAATCTTATATTTTTTGTGGCTAAGTGCAAGCCGCAATGTGCTTTTTGGAGGGCTTTTTTGCCATCGTCTAAAGCTTTTTCTCACAATATCTTACTAAACCCATTATGTAAGCCTCTGATTCCTGATCTATGGCATTTCTTTCTTCCATTTTCAGCCCAATCTTACCACATGCCTTTCCCCGGAGTGACACATCTCTGCTAGGATATCCCGGAATTGACCAATATCCATTACAATTGCACGTTCTATAAAAGCCTGAACAAGCACAATCATTCCGGAGGTACACTCTATAGTTCCTGAAATAAACAGAAAAGCTTGGGCAAGGTCCTGCTGGATGGGGTGGTGTCAAGGTAGGACTTCCTCTTCTACTAGAACCAGCAACAGAGCCATGCCAGCCTGGTCCAATGTTGTTACCAAGAATAAAGTGGTCTCAGCCAACTGCACGAGCACCCAGTGATGTATAACCAAGGTTAATATCCTTCTCCATTCTGATACCTTACCCTCACTTTATTGCTGTTAGTGTATCCACCAGGTTCATGCTCTACCACAGTCACTGAAGCCTGTCACCCACCCCAACCCATGACAACATCAATAATCTAAAAGTTACAATCATTAAGATTAAATATTATCACAATAATCAATGGCAAAGTAGGCCTGAAGAACACTTATCAAGCAATTGTAATTATTCCAAGTTGATTACTGTTGAAAAGGTACAAGGTAAAGTTGTCATGGTCTTACTAGACTATACAGCTGGTCTCTTATTAGAGAGAGAGGTCTGGTGGAAATCTAATCTGAAGGTCACCATCCCTGAGGTGAGTGGAGAGGTTGAGAGAGAAAATGCTTCATGGTAACCTCAGCCACTGTTAGAATTGAACCCATGCCATTGTCATCGCTCTACATTGCAAACCAGCCATCCTGACAATGGAGCTAACTGAACTCCCTCTTGTTATATATACTGAATTGACAACTTAGTTCAATGCAATGGTGTGTTTGGAGCAGAGTAAAACTTCAGAAACAAAAACAGAAATTGCTGCAAAAGCTCAGCGGGTCTGGTAGCATCCAAGGAGAGAAATCAGAGTTAATATTTCAGGTTGCGTGACCCTTCCTCAGAACTGCTCAGAGAAAGGTCGCTCCATCCAAAATGCTAACTCTGATTTCTCTCCACAAACGCGGCCAAACCTGCTGGCCTTTTGCAGCAATTTCTATTTTTGTTTCTTTTCCCTATAAATTTTGATTCACTGACTGATTAAATATCAGACTGTCTCAGCCTTGAATATACTTAATGAACTAGTCTTAACAGCCCTCTGTGGCAATGAATTCGACAGATTCACAATCATCTGATAGAAGAAATTCCTCCTCATCTCTATCTTAAATATGTGATGCCTTATTCTGAGATTATTCCTTCGAGTCTTGGATTTTCCTACAAGGAGAAATAGCCTTTTGCATCTATCCTGTCAAGTCTCTAAGAATCTTGTATGTTTCAATTAGACTAGCTCGCATTCTTCCATCTTACAATAAGTACAGGCCCAACCTACTGAACCTCTCCTCACAAGACACTCCCTCCATACTTAGTATCAGCCAAGTTCTTTAGGCTGTCTCCAATGCCAGTATTTATTTTCTTAGATGAGGAGCCTCAAACATTTCACAGTAAGTGGTGCCCAGAACTATACATAATACTCCAGATGAGGCTGAACAAATTTCTTGTCAGGTTACATCAGCTCCTTGATATTGCACTCTCTGTCCATATTGATAAAACTGAGGATACAATACACTTTATTCATTGCTCTCTCTACCTGTCCTGCCACTTTCAGAGGTCTGTATAAATAAACACCCAAGTTCCGTCATTCCCGTATCTTTTAGAATTGTACGCCATATTTTCTTTTGTCTTTCAATATTATTCCCAAAATGCATCACCTCACACCGCTCTGCATTGAGCCGCATCTTTCCTCTATCCACCCACTCCATCACCTTTCCTACATCATTTTGGAGCTCGATACTCTCCTCACTGTATTCAATTATTCTGAGTTTCTTATCATTCACAAAATAGTGGAGAAAGTCATCAAACTTCTTCCTAAATTACTATGAGTTTCTCTAAACAATTGAAATTGCATTGCCCGGATGGTAACCTCAGACCAGGCTGGTATGATCGAGCGTCATGGCTTCCTTGCAGGTGGAAGAAGGACATCCTTCATATGCACCACAACCAAAACCTTTAAATCACTGTCCATATAGCAGGACAACAATGTTCCCCTAACTGGCCAATGTCAGGAAGTGTGCAGGACAGCTCTGAACTGACAGTTGCCTGGGTGCACAACTGACAGAGGGCAGGTCCGAGGGATACCAGTACTTCAGTGGATTTTCAATGAGTGAGAAGTTATTCCAGGAATGGTGCATGGTAAGATGAGACTTGAGAGATGCCATAGGAGTGGGATAGGCTTCAATGAGATCTGTTTGGTCAGACATGGTGAGGAATGTTCCTGGGCTTCTTGAAGAGAATCCTCCAAGAAACATAACACAGCTTGCACTTAATCAAAAAATCAGACGATTGAGCATAACATGACATAAGTATACAATATTTCAGAAAAATAAACAGTTAATGAAATTCACAGCTGACCTTGGAGAAATCTGTGTAGGGGAGCTCACTGCAGGGGAGCAGCTAAGTAGCTTTTTAAAGTGTAACCTTACTAGTTTTCTTTTGTAAATCTACAACAGTGAGTAGAATAGTTTTTGTTTTATTATATGCTGTTTTTGAGATCTGTCTCTTGATTAAACTTGAAAAATATAAAAACATAGGTACTAAGCTCATCTGGAGCAGCATTTTTAGAGCAGTAAGACTGTGATATTTTCTGGCTCTGTAGATTGTTAAGGACTAACCATGGCCTTCAGTAGAATGATGTGTTCTTCCTGTTGAATGTGGGAGATTAGGGTGAGTTTCCATGTTACTGATGATTAGGTCTGCAGGAAATGTGTTTGGCTGCAAATCCTGTTGGATCATATGGATTGGTTGTGTTGGCAGTTGACAATGAGGAATTTCCAGGTGCTAGGGTGTGTGATAGATGGCAGTTGCAGGGAGGGACATAAACCGAAGATACAGTCAAGTAAATGGGTGACCTCCAGGAAAGGTTGGAGAGGGAGGCAGGTAGTGTTGGAGTCTCCTGTGACTATCCCCATCTCAAAAAAGTATGCGGTTTTAGAAAATGTAGGGGGTGATGGACTCTCAAGGGAATGTAGCACTAACAGCCAGATTTCTGGTATTGAGACTGGAGCTCATGTAATGAGGGGTATGTCAGGTTCCAAGCCATCGATTGTGATAGGGCACTCTCTAGTCAGAGGCACACTCAGATGTTTCTGTGGTTGACAGTGAAAAGTCAGAATGGTGTGTTGCCTCTCTTGTGCCAAAGATATCTCAGAGAGGGTGCAGAATGTTCTTAAAGGGGGGAGGGACCAGCAGGAGGTCATTGTACACATTGGAACTAATGACATAAAAGGGAAAAGGATGAGATTCTGAAGAGAGAAGTTAGAAAGTTAGGCAGGAATTTTAAAAGTAGAAGATTGTTATATCTGCTTTACTCCTGGTGCTACGAGCTAGTGAGGGTATGAATAGGACAATAGAGCAGGTGAATACATGGTTGAAAAGCTGGGGCAGGGGAGAAAGATTCACAGTTTTGGATCATTGGAATCTCTTCAAGGGTAGAAGTGACCTGTACAAGAAGGATGGTCTGCACTGAATTGGAAGGGGACTAATATACTGGTGGGCAGTTTTCCTAGAGCTGTTCGGGAGGATTTAAATTAGTAAGGGGGCAGGGTGATGGGACCCAAGGAAATAATGAGGAAAGAGATCATGCTGAGACATGTACAGTGGGAAAAGGAGTAAGTCAAACAGACTGGACAGGCAAGAACAAAGTAGAGAATATTGAAGGACTGATAAATGAAACTACATTTATTTCAATGCGAGAGGTTTAATAGGTAAGGCAGATGAAGTCAGGGCATAGTTAGGAACATAGGACTAGGATATCATAGCAGTTACAGAGATATGGCTCATGGATGGACAGGACTGATAGCTTAATGTTCTGGGGATAGATGCTATAGGCAGGATCAAAACAAAGGGGCAAAGGACGAGGGGGAGTGGTGTTTTTGATTAGGATTAACACTACAGCTGTATTTAGGGAGGATATTCATGGGAATACTTCCAGGGAAATAATTTGAGTGGAACTGAGAAATAAGAAAGGGATGACCACCTTACTGGGATTGTATTATAGACTCCCTAACAGTCAGTGGGAAATTGAGAGACAAATTTGTAAGGAGATCTCAGCTATCTGTAAGAATAATAGGGTGGTTACAGTAGGGGATTTTAAGTTTTCAAACTATGGACTATGGACTGCCATAGTGTTAAGGGCTTGGATGGAAAGGAATTTGTTAAGTATGTACAAGAAAATTTTCTGATTCCATATGTGGGTGTACCTACAAAGGAAGGTGCAAAGCTTGACCTACTCTTGCGAAATAAAGCAGGGCAAGTGATTGAGGTGTCAGTGAGGGAGTACTTTGGGAGCCAGTGACCATAATTCTATTAGTTTTAAAATATGATAGAAAAGGATAGACCAGATCTAAAAGTTAAAGATCTAATTTGGAGGAAGGCCAATTTTGACAGTATTCGGCAAGAACTTTCAAAAATTGATTGGGGGGCAGATGTTCGCAGGTAAAGGGACAGCTTGAAAATGGGAAGCCTTCAAAAATGAGACAACGCGAGTCCAGAGACAATTTGTTCCTGTTAGGGTGAAGGGGAAGGCTGGTAGTTGCAGGGAACGCTGGATGACTGGAGAAATTGAGGTCAAAAATAAGAAACATATGTCAGGTATAGACAGCAGAGATCAAGTGAATCCATAGAAGAGGATAAAGACAATAGGAGTATATTTAAGAGGGAAAACAGGACAGCAAAAACAGGACATGAGATAGTTTTGGCAAATAGGATTAAGGAGAATCCAAAGGGATTCTACAAATATATGGAGGTCAAAGGGGAAACAAGGGAGAGATTAGGGTCCCTTAAAATCAGCAAGGCCACCTATGTGCAGGAGATGGGTGAGATATCAAACAAGTACTTTTCATCAGTATTGACTTTGGAGAAGGAAATGGAAGAGAAACAACGTGGGGAACTAAATAACAACATTTGGAAAAATGTCCATATTGCAGAGGAGGTGGTGTTGGATGTCTTAAAATGCAGAAAGGTGCATAAACCCCTGAACCTGATCAGGTGTGCCCTCGAACTCTATGGGAAGCTAGAGAAGTGATTGCTGGGCCCCTTGCTGAGCAATCTCTATCATTGATAGTCACAGGTGAAATGCTGGAAGACTGGAGGATGGCTAACGTGGTGCCACTATTTAAGAAAAGTGATAAGGACAAGCCAGGACACACTATAGACCAGTGAGTCTGATATCGGGGTGGGCAAGTTGTTGGAGGGAGTCCTGAGGGACAGGATTTATATGTATTTGGAAGAGCAAGGACTGATTATGGACACTCAACATGGCTTTGTGCATGGGAAATTGTGTCTCATGAACTTGAGTGAGTTTTTTGAAGAAGTAACAAAGAGGATTGATGATGGCATAGCACTGGACATGGTCTATATGGACTTCAGTAAGGCGTTCGAGAAGGGTCCTCATGGTAGACTGGTTAGCAAGGTTAGATCACACGAATACAGGGAGAACTACCATTTGAATATCGAACTAGCTTGAAGGTCGAAGACAGAAGGTGGTGGTGGAAGGTTGCTTTTCAGACTGGAGGCCTGTACCAGTGCTGTGCCACAAGGATTGGTACTGGGTCCACTACTTATCGCCATTTATATAAATGATTTGATTGTGAACATAAGATGTATCATTCGTAAGTCGAAAAGTGAAGCACGAGAAAAGTGCAGCAGGTCAGGCATGTTGACGTTTTGGCCATAACCCCCTCATCAGGAATATGCCTGAAACATCAACTCACCTGCTACTTGGATGCTGCCTCACCTGCTGTGCTTTTCCAGCACCACATTTTTCAAATGACTCTCCAGCATCTGCAGTCTTCACTTTTTGCCAGTATGTTTAGTAAGTTTGCAGATGACACCAAAATTGCAAGTGTAGTGGACAGCAAAGAAGGTCACCTGAAAGTACAACGGGATATTGATCAGATGGGCCAGTGGGCTGAGGAGTGGCAGAAGGATGTCATATGAAGGATGTTGTGAAACTTGAAAGGTTTCAGAAAAGATTTAGAATGATGTTGCCGGGCTTGGAGGTTTGCAGCTACAGCTGAATAGACTGGGGCTATTTTTCCTGCAGCAACGGAGGTTGAGGGGTAACATTATAGAGGTTTATGAAATCATGAGACACATGGATAAGGTAAATAGACAAGGTCTTTTCCCAGGGATGGGGGAGTGCAGAACTATAGGGCATAGGTTTAAGGTGAGAAGCGAAAGATTTGAAAGGGACCGAAGGGGCAATGTTTTCATGCAGAGGGTAATGCATGTATAAAAGGAGGAAGTGTTAGAGGCTAGTTTAATTACAACAATTAAAAGGTATCTGGATGGGTAGATTAATAGGTAGGGTTTAGAGGGATATGCTGCGTTTTTCCAGCAACACATTTCCATCTCTGATCTCCAGCATCTGCAGACCTCACTTTCTCCTTTAGAGGGATATGGGCCAAATGTTGACAAATGGGTCCAGATTAATTTAGGATCTTTGGTTGGTATGGATGAGTTTGACTGAAGGGTCTGTTTATGTGCTTAATATCTCTATGACACAATGCTATATGTACAGAACTCAATAGAAGAATACTTGTGCCCATTGTAAAGATTGTGCTCACTGAGCTAAAACTGAAGTGATCATGTGTGGCTTAAGGTTGATAAGTGATCATTTGACCACTCTCTCCCACTGCTGCAGCAGTGTGTGCTGGCTCATTGAAATAATGTTCTGAAGCAGCTGCATTTGTGGATGTTGGGATGGTTGCTTCTGTAGTTCAATATTTGGTCCGTGTGTGTTGTTTTCCTGTAGACGCTGAAGTTTGAAGTTCCCTATTGGCTGTTTGCTCTACTGTGACATCTAGAAATGGCAGCTTGTTGTTGTTTTCCTCCTCTTTAGTGAATTTTTTCACATTATTTCAATGAGCCAAGACACACTGCAGCACAGAGGAACTACGCTGAGCAGAGGAATATCACCTATACCGTGCATTCAAAAAGAATGGCTACCCAATGAACACAGTCCACCAATTTCTCAGCAACAAACCCAAACAATCAGACAAAACACACGCAGAAACCCTAGCCACTCTCCCCTACATCAAAGACATTGCGGAAATGACTGACAGACTACTCAGACTCCTTGACATCATGGTAGCCCACAAATCCACCAACACGCTAGAACAGCAGCTAATGAACTTGAAAGACCTTATACAGACAACAAGCAAAACTAATGTCATTCACAAAATACCATGCAAGAACTGTAACAAACACTACATTGGACATACAGGCAGAAAACTAGCCGCCAGGATGCATGAACACCAACTAGCCTCAAAACGACATGACCCTCTCTCACTAGTATCCTTACATACAGATAAGGAAGGACACCACTTCGACTGGGACAACACATCCATCTTAGGACAAGCCAAACATAGATACACACACGAGAATTCCTCGAAGCATGCCATTCCAAATGGAACTCTATCAACAAACTCATTGAGTTAGACCCCATCTACAACCCCCTGAGAAAAAGAAAAGAAATGACATCACCATAGGAAATGATATCACCACAGGAAATGACATCCCCATTCCAAAGAAACCTAAACATATAAATAGAAAGCAGGAATCATGTACACTACTTCGCCTGAGACCCACTGAAGATGTTACCTAGTAGAATGACGAAATGTCTGGAAATGAACCTCCCAGCTCAGTGAGAAAACCTATATCCAGAACCTCAACCTGAGCTACAAATCTTCTCAAAACTCGCTTGGAGATAATGATAGTGGTGTTGTGATTGAAGAAGGTAATCTATTTTCATCATTTTGAGTACAAGTCAGTGGGAATCAACTTGAAGAAGACTCTCAAGGATGAAAAGCACTGGCAATCATAGATCACCTATTTTCTTCCCCCTGTGATGATGTTGCTCCTTTAACAAGGTTATGTTGTCCTTGTTTTTTGTTCGGAGGTTGTAAAAACACAGGTTCTGAAAAGTTTGACTTGTGTTGGGTTTTGTGGCCAATTTGATTATAGCTAATAGCTACAGCCTAAAGCAAAAGTCTTTCAAGTTTAAAAAAAGCACTTGTAAAATGAAAGGAGAGTGACCAGTTCTTCCCTGCTCAGTTTTTCATGGTTTGGTTTGCAAGCAGTACTGTTGTGGAGAAGCCAGACTCAAAAAAAGCAGGTCCAGGCTGATATTCTCTCTCTCTGACATCTCTCCTGTAGGACCTTGTGTTTGATTTTACCTTTTGTGCCAAGGGGTGTTGATGGAGATTGTTGCATATATTGGGAACAGCGTCATTAAGTTGGGATAATCAGTTGTGTCTTTAGATAGGTTAAGGTATTCTGTATTCTGTTTTCTTTTGTTTCTGTTTCAACCAGTAATCTTGTGAATACATTGTTTTGTTTAAAACTCAATGTTTTGACCAGCTGCATCTCTCCTGTGATATCCCCTTTACACTTGGTTAAACCAACTGGCAAACTTAGGGTCTAGGATATTTTCTTGAAATGTTTTGAGGGGGTCTGGCCTGATCCATAACTCTACCCTGCTTCCCCACCCCACCCCATTCCCACACTCACATCAATGTATTTAACAATGATTGGACACTCTGGAGGCAGGAAGTATGTTTCCGTTGATTGGTGAGTCCCGAACCAGAGGACACAGTTTAAAAATAAGGGGTAGGCCACTTAGGACTGAGTTGAAGAGAAACTTCTTCACCCAGAGAGTGGTGTGTGTATGGAATGCTCTGCCCCAGAAGGCTGTAGAGACCAAGTCTCTGGATACTTACAAGAAAGAGTTGGATAGAGCGCTTAAGGATAGTGGAATCAAGGGTTATAGGGATAAGGCAAGAACAGGATACTGCTTGAGGATGATCAGCCATGATCATAATGAATGGTGGTGCTGGCTCGAAGGGCAGAATGGCCTTCTCCTGCACCCATTGTCTATTGACTAACACACCATTTATCAAATGACTCATATAGTTCATCTTCCAAAATGCTATTTTCTGAAAGAAATCCAATTTATATTTGCATATATCAATACTAATTGCTTTCAATTACTCATTGAAATACTAATTACTCATTGAGATACATTCTCAACTGATTAATTTTGTGTTTCAAGCCTTCCTACCCCACCAAATCTCTTCTTTAAATATAGATTCTATCCTCTTGTTCTATGTTCTGGACAGTGCCAGTACCAATGAAAATTATTTCTTTGCTACATTTAACAGAATTCTAATTAACTAATGTCACTGTCATACAAAACACAAGGTGCAAATAAATGAACTCTGGAGAAGAATAAAAGATAACTTATAAATGAGTTTGCTACTCTACTGCATCATATGTCTATTTCTTAAAACTGTTCTATTATTAAATTAAAGGCAAACTTATTTAAATTAACTTAAGTATAATAATCAATTGTTCCTGACTCTTAAAATAAATCTCATATTCTTAACGACAAGTCTAAGCAATTCTGTACATGTTTCAAACCCAGGATCTATCACGTTATGAAAATATTCTACAATTACATCAGTGGGAAGTCTTAAAAAGTTCAATGAATAACTTTAAACCTTGTTTCCTCAACTGATCTGACCAACCGACTTTAAAAAAACAATTTAAATCAGGATTATAATTTCATTCTTGGAAAGATGTTAATACAGTGTTTCACAAGGAAACGGCTCCTACTATGCCAAATAATTGCATATAGTCAAGCTACATTTATTGGTCTTTAATTAGATACATATTTACTTAAAATTTCTTAACTGTCTAACGCTGGAATTTTAGCCCTAAGCCTGCCTGTTTCACTGTCACTCTTTCCTCATTTTAGAACTCTCCTTAAGAACTGCCTCTGTAACAAAGCTTTTGGACAATTGCCCAAAATACTTATATCGCTCAGTCAGATTTTGCCTGAGATGGCTCCTCTGCCACACCTTGGGACCTTTTATTATGCTAAAAACACTAGATAATTTAAGTTATCATTGATATTACATTATTATATGAGAGATGGTGTGAGTAGAAAGAGAACTAAGTTCTTAGCTATCCTTACAGGGCTTTTTTGATTAGACCCAACTTTAAGTGCACAACCAGCCTTGTGTTACCTCGAATCATTACGCAATACACTGGCATAGTTATATAAAAATATAAGCATCTCAATAAAAACAGAAGGATAAGCAAGATTAGTGGATCTTAATGTTCCGACTGAGAACTGATCAAGTGTTCAATTTATTAACCAAGTGCAGTCCAGCATATATTTGCAGTGTAGCATCAGGTTAGCTCTTATTCCATCAAATCACTCCCAGAAATGACCCACTGCTGTTCATGTTCCTTCTCCACCCTAAAGTGTAGTAAACATCGGATAGTTCATCAGGGTTAGTCAAGAATTCTCCTTTGACTGTTTCAATAAGCTGTGCCCCAGTCATGTTACCCTTTGACCTCTGCAAGCTCCCTCAATTGTGATCAGTCCACCTTCAGTCATATGCAGTTAATGTCATATATGAATCAAGTCAATGGTGAGTGAATGCACATTTTTTTTTAAATTGCTTATTTATATGCACTTAATTTACAAAATAAAGTAACGCAATGACATAACACGTACTATATCTGTTTACTTGAAGAATGATCACAGAAGTGGAAGGGAGAGGTTGTACCTGTTCCATTCACATTCACTCACACATGGCTCTCCACTGGCCATTTGGTGTTATTATTAAGCAACTTAATGGGGATTTCATCCTTTGCCTTGAATCGGCCCACTACTTTGTTTTGAAAGTGATGCGGGTGGGGAGGGGTATTGCTTTGCTTGACATAGTCAGACGGTTTTACTTTTATTATCATTTGGTTATTCTATAATGAGTTTGATCAACTTTAGCATGTACAAGAAATTTGGAGATGATAATTAGTTTGTGAACAGCAGGAGTTTTAAGCTTTCCGAATGAAAATCTTTATCAACATCTTGTTTTCCATTTTTCTGCAATTTTATTAAAAATAACCACATCTTACTTATGTTGTCAACATATTAGCCAAAAGCTTGAGAAGACAGAAATAATTCTACTTAAATATGATCTTTTGCACAAGATATGGCAATATGACAAAATCATATTGTCATTGCTGTATAAGTTCATCCCTGGAATTATGAAAGTCCTCTTACTCTTCAGGTCTTTACGTGGATGACTAAGTGTCTACTGTATAAGAACATAAGAGAGAGGAGCAGGGGTAGACTGTACAGCCTCTTACATTTTCTCCACCATTCTGTGATCCTTGCTGATCTTCTCCCTTAAATGCACTTTCCTGCCCACTTGCCTGACAGAATAAAAGATTGTCTATCTCAACGTTGAACATACCCAAAAATGGAAAATTTACTAACCTGAGATGCAGAATTCCATAGGTTCTTAACTCTGAGTGAAGAGATTTCTCCCATCTCGGGCCTAAATAATTGATCCCTTATTCAGAGACTATGCCTGAGTGCCTTAGTCAATGCAGCCTTCAAAACAACCTCTTATTATCTACCCTGTTCAGAATCTTGTATGTTGCAATGAGATCACCTCTCATTCTTCTAAATTGCAGATAGGTTTCTCCTCATTTTCTCAGTTTCCTAACAAAGAACAACTCACTCATCCAGGAACCAATCCAGTGATTTCACTGAATCCAGTGCAATATAACCTTCCTTAGATATGGAGGACAAAAATGTATGCATTTGTCCAGGTGTGGTCTCATCAGAGCCATATATCATAACAGCAAGACCAACTTATTTTCTTTTATTCCAAACTTGCAATTGTTGGCTTTCCTAATTGCTTACTAACTTCAGTTTCTTGTAAGAGTAGACTCTTGTGTCGCTGAATATGAACATTAGCATATCCACAGTTTAAGTGTTTAACATGGTAGTCAGTGTCACTTCAAATTTAGATTACGGTTGCATTGACACCATATTGACTTCAGAGGACACTTGCAGTGCTAACGAATTCTGAGTCCAAATGAGTCCAGAAACAATGACTTGTCAACTTTAGTGGAAATCCAGTTTGCTGAGAAAATCCTTATTCAAAGGCATTGCTACAACTAAACACAGTAAGGTCACTATTAAATATGCAATAGGGATGTTACACTTAACAGCTTTCCCAATGACAATTTTTACAGTCAATACTTCACATTGGAATTTGTACAGAGTTCAAATTTCTTGAAACAGGTTGTCCTAGTATTATGCTTTTTAGACGGACCTGCTTGCTCTTGGAAGATTTATTTTATATTTCCAAAACAAGAAGTGATTTTTTGAAAGTTAATATTTTACAGCAAATCCATTGAATTGTGATTTCAGTTAGCTGTCACAAAGGGACTCAATCTGCAAGGAAACATCTGAAGCAGATAATAACATGGAATAGATTTTTTTCCTGCAAAAAGCAGAGCTTCATTTTGAGAAGATAACAAATGACAGGTTAATCTTTTCTGTAGCCGTTAAGATCATTTGAGTAGAACAACAAAGTACAGTGATTATGCAACATGGCAAACCATCAGAAGACCACCTTCTGCATTTTTTTATTTGTTAATTTTGCAGTGGTGTGAACATATACTAATCTAATATGAATTAAATACTAAACATATTCCCTTCATATTTTTAACAATATCAGCATACTTTTACAGAAGGAACAAATGAATTAAAACAAGTTACCTAACTCCAAATACTGAAAAGCATGGAACAGGAGGTACAAACCAAGTGCTAGGATAGACAAAAAAAACCCCGCCAAAAGTGGAAATTTTGTGGACAGATTAAAAGAAAATCCTTATAAAAATGTTCAGTAAAATCACAACAAAGGCAAATGAAATAAACAGAGTTTACAAGGATGTCTGAAAGCAGCCTAGTAAATGCAAAAACAGGACAGCTTTGATAGTGTTCTCAAAACAAAAACAACAGAGGAAAGGATCGGTGTGCAAGTGTGCTGACCATGCAAAATAAAATTCATCTGTTGGATTTTATTGTACAATCTGAATAGAGATCTTTAACTTTAAAAGAGAAATTCAAACTTATTTAATATTTGAAAGAATGACATGACAATATTTGATATTTTACGATCTCTATTGTAATGTGCAAAGTAGAAGCAAAATTGACAAATCAATACTTTGTAGGCAACGTGTCGTTGAATAGTGGTATCAATCTGGTGTAGATATCTACAGTAGGAGAAGACTGGGTAGAACTTCTAATCCATTTGAAAATCTATTTCATAGGTACACTTTACAATGTCCCTTAAGGTGGACAATCAGTTATTTAGGGCCAGTTAAAAGTGATCTTTAGTTCCAGTATGTTTTCACCTGTTTTCTCTCCTCCCAGTCTGGTAACATTTAAACCCAGTGCATTCAGGGTCAGGTTTTGTTTTTGCTGAAGATTCTCCCTCTACTGCAAACAAGATGTATGTTTCAAATCCTCACAAGCTGGCCTTTTCATTCCCACCTGCATTCCTGGTTAGTGAACCAAAGAGACTTTCAACCTCTGATCCTGGCAGACTGACTATCTTAAATAGAAATGGATAAGAAATCACTGAGACCTTTAGCCAGTTGACTAGTGATATTATGTGTTAAACTTTGGCAACTTAAAGCAGATGACTTGGGTCTGACAGTAAAATTTTAACAGTTTCAATTCCAACTTTCCTTGCCTCAAAGCAGCATATTTCCAGATTAAACACAGATGAGACAGATAGTGAGCTACTAATACATTCCTAAGGACATAATTTGTCAAATTAGTTCTGCTACTGAGTCCTGATTTAATGTGCTTTGGAATGGCTTAAAGGTAGGGGCAGCTTGGTTTCACAGACTTTGAGAAACTTAACAGTTGAAGTAAAACGAGGTTAGCTTCAAAGAGAAGGTGCAGCCCTTATCGACCTGAAGGAGCAGAAGTGCTTTTATTTGGATGCCTGCAAGCTACCACTCTGATAGGTAACCCTCACTCCACCACTCCATTGAAAGAAACTGAGATCAGGGATTGGACACCCCTTTCCTGGGGAATTGGGAACTGTATTGCCCAGGACTACCTGCAGCACCACCAAACACCACCAAACACCAGTCTCCCCTTACCATTTCAGGGATAAAGGCCACATTCCTCACCCCATCATACCTTCTCACTCCCTGCTTGCCGCCACCTCATCTCACTCTACTATGAAAATAAATTAGTGGGTGATCCAGAGGAAACTACAGAAGTAGCTCCATATTTTATCCTGCATAATTAAATGAGAAATTTGGATAACTTTCATTCTGGAAACCTGCCAATTACAAAGGACACACGTTGAGGTATCAAATCTGACATAATGTGGGAAAATACAGAGTTCGGTGTTTCCCATTCAAATTACACTGTATCATCCATCCTTTCCCTACCTTTGTATCCTCTCCCTGCTAATACCTCAGCGTATATCTTTGTGTTACAGTAGTTAGCCAAGCAGATAGGGGTCATTGTACATATATCTCAGTTGCAACTCTTGGTCAGCTTGAGTATATTCAGTGATCACATTGCTAAATATACTCATGGTCATTCTCATGGACAAGATTTCATGATGGCATAAAATAGCTCTACAAAATATCAATGTACTGAATCCTACTGTTCAGAGAGTACAATTAAACGTCATCAATTATACATTTAACTGCTGGGCATTTCTGCTTAAATTAATACAAATATCAGTAACTTATTCCATTTTTTCTATTGCAATTTTGCTAAGCGAAGTACAAGTTTGCATTACTCCTGTTGTGTTAATGGTAATGAACCATTTTGAAAAAGATTACATATAGTAACACCAAAATCCTGCAAGAATAGAGATGATTGGTTAATCTCCCTTCCAGTCAAGCACTATTATTGTATGCAACTGGGATTGATTTTGTCCACATAATTTGCATGATGTTACTCTCCTTCACTCACTACATTTTTGCTGGAGAAATATTTTTGTTTTTATTGAGACATTGCATGGTGTTTGGTTATGCAATCAATTTTCTGTGATCTGAAAGACTGTTTAAGTAAAATCTGTTGTGAAAGGATGTTGTTTTCTACAAGTCCTGCTGTAAGTCCATTCCCAAATCCAACTCATTGACTGACATACTGGTGAGAATATTCACTCGTTCTCTTCCAGTACTGGAATAGGGGCCCACATCATACTCTGAAATATTTTTACACATTGTTGTAACTTTTCCCCTTATCTATCACTGTCACCTTAGGCGAATGTGAAGCATGTGGCTTGCTTTGTTTTCTTTTTCTTTCTGTGCCCTTAATAACTGCTGCAACGCAAGGTAATCAGCTAGATCATCAAAATTTATTTTAAAACTCTTTCAAGATCACATTATATTTCATAAATAATCTGATTTGTATTATAATCAGTAGCAGAAGTTGTGTGACTTTGGTTTCGGGAGTCTACCTTTATTGCATGGATATGGAGCGGGTTTATCTGCTATCCTGATTCAGTCGCATTCAACTCTTAAACATTTCTTATCAATGATATTTTGTGATTATGTTGATTAGCAATCTGTAAAAAAAAATAAGTTTTCAGAAGTTATTGCATGGAAAGGTTAATGCCAGAAATGTCAGTGCCGCTTTAAAGCGTTAACACAAATAGGATGATTATCATTTGAAGAACCAATGTGTCTCTGCCAATATGTTGACCTAAGTGAGCAAACTCTTCATTCCAAGCCTGACAAGATGGAAGTATTCATCCAATGATATTCAATATGTGATGAACTAGTTAGAATTGCAAGTGTCTGAAGGGAAAACATGTCAATATACTGCAGGACCTGTCAAAGCAACAACGATTTCCTCTCTGTGAGGCATCAAACAGACGATAGCAACAAAAAAATTGCAGGCTGCACAGTACATCTTTACACATTGATTAAAATGTTCTTGCTCATAAATTTCTATTGACAATCTGCAGACATAGCACCTTAACCACAAGAACCACATGCTATTTCATTGATAATTACAAGTTATGATCATTACAAAATTATCGCGACCTACCCTAGTTGACTACTTTCTAAAATAATAGCCCAGGATTTCCTGGAAACATGCAAGGAATGTGAGTTCATTGTAGATGTTCAAGGATGTATTCAGAATATAAGAATTAGGAACAGGCAATTCAGCTCCTCCAGCCTGGTCTGCCATTTGATATGATCGTGGTTGATCTCACCTTGGCCTCAATTCCACTTTACTGCCCACTCCTCATAACCCTTTAACTCATTACTAATTTTAAAATTGCCTATTTCCTTGTTAAATTTACTCAATGTCCCACCATCCACCGCACTCTGGGGTAATGAATGCTAGAGATTCACGATCCTTTGAGAGAAGTAATTTCCCCTAATCTCTGACTTAATTCTACTACCCATTATCCTAAAATTATAACTTCTTGCTCCACAAGAGAAAACATCCATTCTACATCTGCTTTGTCAATCTCCTTTACTGTCTTATACATTTAAATTGGATCATTTCTCATTCCTTTAAACTCTAGAGAGTATAGGCCTAAAGTGCTTAATCTCTCTTCATAAGATAAACTCTTCACCTCTGAAATCAATCAAGTAAACCTCCTCTGAACTGCCTCCAATGTAACCACATACTTCCTTAAGTAAGGGGACCAAGGCTTCATGCAATACTTCAGGTGCTGTTTCACTAATGCCTTGTACAGTTGCAGCAACACTTCTCTGCTTTTATACTCTATTCCTTTAGCAATGAATGCCAACATTCGATTTGCCTTTCATAGTTCCTGTTTAACCTTCATACTAGTTTTCTGTGATACATGCATGAGGACTCCCAAATCCCTCTGCACTAAAGCACTCGGAAATTTCTCTCAATTTAAATAACAATTTGTCTTTCTATTTTTCTGACCAAACTAGATAACCTCACACTTTGGCAAAAGTGAGTACTGCAGATGCAGGAGAGTAGAGCAAAGAGTATGGTGCTGGGAAAGCACAGCTCGTCAGGCAGCATCAGAGGAGCAGGAAAATCGATGTTTCGGGCAAAAGCCCTTCATCAGCCCTTCACTTATCTGCACACTTATCCATGCTAAAATCCATGTCAAATTTTGGCCCATTTATATCCATACATGTTTATAATTTTATTTTATTTCTTCATTAGTTTCATGCCTATTTTAGTGTCATGTGCAATTTTGGCTGTAGTACCTTCTATCCCTCTATCCAAGTCATTAATATAGATTGTAGAGAGGAACCTCAATTATCTGAAGGACACGGAGGGCGAGTACTTTGTTTGGTTAATTGAATTCCGGATAATTGAATGCTGGATAACATAATTTAGCCAAGCATTGGGACTTTGTGAGTTTGTCGGATATTCCGATATTTGGATAATCAAATGCCGGATAATTGAGGTTCCTCTGTTAGCAGTTGGGGCCCCAAGGGCCGAAACCCATGTCAGCTCAATAGCTACCTCTTGCCAACTAGAAAAAGCTCCATTATTCCCAACTCTCTGAATTTTATTGATTAGCTAGTCCTCTGTCAAAGCTAACAAATTATCCTTAATCCCCTTTTACATTAATGTTTTGGGTGGCACCTTATCAAAAGACTTCTGGAAGTCCAGATGTACATCTGTCGGATCCCCATTATCCAATTTGCTTGCTTCATCTTCAAAGAACTCTAGCAAATTAGTTGAACATTCGTAATAGCATAAGTGAGTTGTGTTATTAGTTAGGCTTCATCTTAAGCCATGCTGAATCCTCCACTTTGTGAACTCATCTTGTTATCATATTGATAGAGGCATTTCGGTCCACAGCCTTAAATTTCATGGCTCTTATATTTGCTTCTTGGTTTCTGGGGAGGAGGGGCTGATCAATGATACTGTGTACAAACTACGGGGTAAAAGTACCACATGTGTGGGAGATTTCTGACTTCCTTGTGAATTTTAGATCACTCCACCCCACTCCTAGCAGGTCAAGTGAGTAACAGATCAGCACTTGGTTTCATTTCTCAGTGCTGACTAGTACCATAAGTTGAGGGGAAATAATTGGCAATGCCAGAAATGAGATCCCTGATCATGTTTGAAAACGTATGTACCAAAGTCCCATTGATATTCCTCAAAATTATGACGTGAGGACCACAATACATTTCTTACAACTATGTAGTGTCTTTATCATTAGTTAAAACTCCAAAGTGCTTCACAGAAACACTATTAAATAAATAAAGGAAAAAGACCACAGATGCTGGAATTTGAAATGAAAACAAAATGTGTTGGGAAAACAAAACAACAATAGATCAGACAGCAACTGTGGAGAGAAACATGACTGTTTGTCAGGAATGTTTTTCATTTGTATTAAGCAATAATTGATACTCTAGGCTATGTAAGGAAGTAGTAGAACAAACAGATAAAAATATGGTCAGAGACGCAAGTTTTCAGAAGCATCTTAAAGGAGGAATAAGAGGTAGACATGTGGAGTGATTGAGAGGAAGAATTGCAGAGCTCAGACCTAGCTAACTGTAGACATGACCATCAATTGTGCAATGCTGAAAACTGAGGATATGCAAGAGGCCAAAATTGGAATAGCACAGAAATTGTAGAAGATTATCATCAGGCTGGAAGATACTGAAAAATGAGCAAGGTTTTAAAAGGTAAGATTTACAGTCTATCGCATAATGTGCTCTTCTCGGAAATTCCATGATAATATCTAAAATACACCTGACAATTTTTGTTGTTAATCAGCTCAGTTAGTAATTGAATGGTGTGTTGAAACAGTAAATTATGCAGACTAAAAAGGAGCTATGTTTAAATTCTAATGTCATTGGAGTTACCCAATCTCAGTTGAGAACAGCTGATGTATAGCATCAATGTTCTCAGGTTAAAATAAATATAAGCGACTTGGTTCTCTGATCAATATCCAGTGACTGCTGTGGGAAGTACAGAGATGTCAGGTGTTGGTTGATTCAAATTTCAGATATAAAAAATATTCATGTCGATTAACTCACTGAGTTACTTTCCAGTCTCAGTTATAGAAAATCTAATTGACGCACCTAAACATTGTTGTTCCCATTGCAGCAATATACATTGCCACGAAAGGGTACATAATTCACAGTCAAGATGAAGGTGGCTGTGTCATCAGAAGGTTCCAAAGATGTAATTTATTGTATGGATGAAGAGAATACATTTAAAATACAAGGGCTATCATGGTCCAGTGACAGTGTCCCTGCTACTGAGACAAAAGGCCAAAATTGAAGTCCCACCTACTCCTGATGTGTATCATAATAATCTGCACACGTTGATTAGAAAAAGTATGTAATATGAAAGTTGAAATTCTACCTGCACTGAGAATATAAATGATGTAAAGGAAATTCCCACACTGTGCACAATGGCCCCATCCCAGACATGGGCATAGTGGCCTGACGGCTATATGATTGTATGTAATATGAAAGTTGAAATTCTATCTGCACTGAGAGTATAAATGATGTAAAGGAAATTCCCACACCGAGCACAGTGGTCCCATCCCAGACATGGGCATAGTGGCCTGACGGCTATATGATTGTTGATGCTTTCAAACAACCTCTTCAAACACACCTCTCTAGCAGGTGAGTGTTGAACCCAGGTCTTCTGCTCACACCGATTGTATATCAGCATGGATAGCATATTATTCAGGTTCATAGGCTTGTTAACAAGTTTAAATGAGTCTTAATTATTTATTAAAGTGTGGTTGGCAGGCTATTGATTTTAGCAGCTGGCCATTTAGAGTACAGCAGTGAGTTTTGGGTTGGGGGAAGATGATGGTCTTGCTACTCAACTTATTTTACGCACTTCTTTGGAAAAACATGCCCAGTTGGGGGGTGGAGGGTACATGAACCTCAGCCTTAAAGCCCCAGCCTCAAATTATCTATAAGCAATATGATAGATGAAAAGGTAGTATCTAATAGGAAGAGAGAAACAGTAGCTGGCCATTCGGCCATTCAAACTGTTCCATCATTCGAATAAATCATGGCTGGTCTGTTTCTTAACTCCACCTACCTGACATGGCTACAGATCCCTTAAGAGTTTCATCATACATAAAAAGAAACAGATACCCTGAAGTGATGTGAAAGCTGCACTTTAATTTGCAGGTTCAGATAACAGTTATTAACTGCTTGTCCTTTGCACTTGTGGTTTCGGATGATATCTGAACCCCTCCAGTGATTACTTCCTTCAAATGCCTTCCAACTATCCATTATTTTAATTACAATTTGTTAGCCAAGAACACATTTAATAACTATTGCACTATGCTGACACTGGAATGACCACAGCGTGTGTTTAACAATACCAATTAGTTGCCAAGATGGATGGGTTTTGTGTCTTCCAGCAATGTGTATAATTTCTCAGGGAGTTTTCACAAAACTAGCTTCCACCTGCTTTGTTTTTATTGCCTCAGCTGAAAACCCTATTAGAAAGTCAAGTGGGAACATGATGGCAATACAATCTTCACAGACCAACAGAAGGAAATATGGAGACACATATTGAGAGGTAGTACAATGTGACTCATATCCTATGAGTGTCTAACCTGATTACTTACAAGTGGGGCTACAGCCTACATTCTCCTGCTCTTCAGGAAAGAACTGCTATGTCTGCTTTCTGTAGTGACATTGTAAGTGCTTTAAAAAAAAGGCCCAGAATTTGCTAACAAAATGATGGTGAACCTAATGACATTTCTCCTATTAATCTATGAAATATACAGAAGCTTATGATGACAAGGGGTACTTCTGCGAATTACAAACCAAAAACAACCTGTGGGACAATTGGAACATGGATAGTCTTATGAAAATAACTGCTAACTGAAATTAGAAAAAAAAACTGAAAAACAACTTCCGTAATGTTTATTTACCATTGAAATACCAATTGATGGTATTTCACATTCAACTCAAACTAAATTCATTACAGAAAGCTGGGTAACTAATAAATACCTCTTTAAGGATTATTAATTCAATGTCTAACAAACAATCTGACCAAGACAGAAAACAAGTTAAACTGTTGAATTTTATCTCTGTGCTGTAAATGGTGTTGATGGTGTTAAAATTTTAACATTCCTAATCCTCTTTCATACTATTCATTTTTCTTTGTTGTTCTCTCAATACATTTATTCCTCATGCTTATTTTTATTTCTGTATTGGATTTAATTCAAATCAACCTTCCTTTGTGTCTTTCTCAATCTTTAAAGCTCTGACGACATTTGATCCAACTGTTTAGTAAGATCTCACACAGCTATATTGTCCTTATAGCACCGTCATTAATTTCAACCCCAACCAGTTCAGATACAATGGACCAAATTTTAACTACTGAATCAGGTGGCTTGAGACAGAAAATTTCCTCAGTTGACAGACCCACCTCAGTTTCAAGAAAACCATTGCACATTATTTTCACCCTGGGAGGTGAGATAGGGTAAAGCAGGACCCACCATTTCCAGAAAAATATTGCAGAAGGAGCAGGGGTGGACTAGTACCAAAGTGTCTTGGCCTTAGACAGTCTGTCTTTGTTCTCTGGGTGCTTTGTCCCGACTATATTCAAATCAGCTAGGACCTCTGCCCCCATCTCTCAAGCCCCTTAATCTCATGCTCATTCCCCACACCCTTCCATGACCCCAACTCTGGTCCCCTAGACCCCTCCACGCTGCTTCATTCCACCACTCCCCTACCATGCATTCTCTTAAACTCATGCCTACTACTCCAACTGATGTCCTGACACACTTGCCATGCTATCTCATATTCCAATGCCATCTCCACAGTCGCTCACCCATTATCCATGATGGGAAGAGCTTAAGAGACATAAAGAGATTCAAAAAAGGTTTAATAGAGATCATATACACTTGATATAGAAGAAATAACTAATTTGTAATATTCATTCAAAAGTCTTACATCCCCTTGTGTTCAACAAGTTATAATACAAATTTCTATTCAATAATGACATTGATGACAGTTAATCCTTTATTATTATCCAGTTTAAATTATCAATAAAAATATGAACTCAATCCCTCTGATGGCAGGAGCTTTTAAAATTTTTATAGAGTTCAGAATCTCAACCATATTAATGGCCCTTAACAATGTTCAACAATGAACTCCATTAAAAACGTATGAACAGATCTTACAGCTTAACTGTAAGCTACACATGTCAATCAAAGCAGTCCAGTAGACAGTGTTCTTTCTTAAACTTAAGCTGATAGTTTCTATCTTTTTACAATTTTACAGGTCTGTGGATTTCAATAATTCCAATTCAGGGGTCATCACAGAGCTTGTCATTTCTTTAAGAATGTTTGCGTCTACTCCATAAATTTGTGACTCTCACACTGTGGGTTATAAGGCTCTTGGATATAATGGGGCTGTTGGAGATCAGGATAGGACTTCTGCATCTTTGTCTTGCCCATATTTTAAGTTGTCCAGAGTTGACCTGACTCTGCAAATATCTGTACCAAGCCTTTTCAGTGAAAGCGTGACGGTATGTTTCAAAATCCAAAATTCAGGTTTTCTTTTCTCAGTGAACTTCGGAAAATGTAGAAGTACCATTCCAATTCAAAATTCACCTCTCCCTCTCACTCGCTCAATTCAGTATAAGCATGTGCAATATATATGCTCACCTCTGTGGCCACCCAATACCCTAAACCCAACTTTCACTGAGCACAATCAGCTGTCCTTTCCAAACAAAGACATTCTGCTGAAGCACAGAAAACAGTTTGATATGCCTGATGCCAAAATTGTGTTCAACAAGATACCTCACTTGACCTGCCTTACCAAGTTTGCTTTAAGAACCTATAAGATCAGAGTGAGAGAAGGAAAGACTGATTTGGAGGTTTTCTTCATAATTATAAATAAATCTTTCTCCTGATAACCTATGAGATAGTTCCCTTCCTTTGTACCTTACAGAGCTTTCAAAAATCCTGACATTGTATGCGACAAATTTTAATTGGCCTCATCCCTCACTGGGATTGGGTAACAGCTTTGTGTCCTGATTAATGACCTACATTTACATTATACCTATGGTAACAAAGAATCATTACCTTAAAGCTGTGCTTGAAATACTTACTGGCCATTTTGAAATACTCATCATTTTTTAAACAATTTTAATGATAGTGTTTAATAATACTTTGTACCACGACTTTATTCATTCAAAAAATGTCTAATTTTGCTTGCTGGTGCATCTTGTTAAAGACAATAGGCTTTTCTTGTTAAATTACTAGGTCATTTTCCACTAACATACTAGACCAACATGCCCTTTAGATCCCTAACAGGAAAGAATATGGTCACAGCAAATCTACTAGCTAGCTCATGTGATGAAGCTGCTCCTTTAAAAAGGTTATGCAGTCCTTGTTTTATTTCAGAGAGGTCATAAATGACACAGGCTCTGAAAATTCTGGAGGTGAAGGGTTTTAGGGCCAATTTGATAATAGCTAACAGGTACTGCCTCAGGCAGAAGACTTTCAAGTTTAATATAAAAAAACACATGTACAATGAAAGGAAAGTGGCCAGTTCTCTCGACTCAGTTTATCTGGTTTGTTTTTTTGTAACAGTAGTGTGAAGAAAGGCTGCTGGACTCACAATAGCAGGTCCTGGCTGGTACTGTCTCTCTCTGACTTCTATCCTGTAAGAACCTGTTTGATTTTACCTTTTGTGCCAAGGGGTGCTCAAGGAGATTGTTGCAGTATCTGCAACAGCATAATTAAGTTAGGACTGTCTGTTGGATTTTCAGATAGGATAGGTTATTCAGCACTCTGTTTTCTGTTCTTTGTGTTTAATTCAGTAATCTTGTAAATAAGTTCTGTTTTGTTTAAAACAAAGTGGTTTGACCAGCTGATTCTCTTCTGGAAAACCCACTTTACATCTACTTAAAATAACTTGCAACATTAGGGTCTGGGCTATCTTCTTGACATATTTTGAGGGGTTTGGCCTGGTCCATAACAGTCATAAAACATGATGAGCAGCAGTGAGGATTCACCTTACAATAGTCTTTCAAAATGGACGTTGATCTGAGAATTTACAGAGGATATCCTCTCCTGTTGTGAGAAATAGCCGAGAGAGGCATAATGTCTGTTTCATTCAACAGCAATTAAACCAATTTTCAGCTATTTTAATTTTGTCTTTAATTTTTCTTTTTATTTGTTCACGTTATTTCTAACCAGAGTAAGGCATGCAAATAATTCAGAATGGAAATTGTTTTCCATTTAGAGTATTATATTTTAGCAGGGGAAGTGGGTAAAAAGGATAGTATTCAGCATTACCACTGCCCTATTTGTGTTCGAATCCAGTTCGCACCCATTTTAATCACTCATTGCAATTAGTTGGTTCAGATGACCACTAGAAACAGATGAACCCTCATCATTTTTTAATTTCTAAATAAGGATCCCACTATACCATGTATTTTAACTGATGTCATGGCAAGAAACTGCTCTAGTTTTCCCAGCAGCTGGAGCAAGATTAGCAGTTTTTAAGAGGACAGAGAGATCTTCATGAATAATTGGTAATCTTTCCTTCACAGAGCCAAGAGGAAGAAGAGAAATTCGCCTACAGGCCACACAAGAAAAGTAATAACCTTTGTGTAACTTGTGAGTAAATGATTGATTAATATATTAGGTGATTAAAGTTCATCATTGAGACCTTAGATGAATTCCATAGGATAGTCAGTTTTGTGAAATAAGCTAACATTGGGATGTGACAATGGGTCTTAGATATTTCAAACTGTGCCTGCTATTACTATTTTAAATGAAAAAAAAATTCCAAATGATTAACATGTCATACTTTGATTAGAAAACTGAACAAAAAAAAAGACATAGCTAAAAAAAAACTTGAAAATTGATGTAATTTCTGCCAAATGAATCAGGCACAATACCTTTCTTGATGTTATTTCTAGTGCACTTTACAAATTATACACTCACTTCCTTCAATAATACAAAGGAGGAGAATGAACTACTTTACCATAATATTTTGAAAAGAAAATTTGGTGCCTTCAAAATTATGGTGCAAACACAGCAGGCATTAAAACCTGAAGAGACATCACTGCCATATCACATTATTCATTCATGCAAAGCAAAGGAAAATGTATCCATTTTCAAATATTCCTGGGCTTTTTTTGAAGGGATTAGACATTGTATAGCTTCTTCCTCCAATGCTGAGAAAATATTTTCCTTCTCCCTCTGCCATATCTCTGAATGTTTTTAAACATTACACACATTGTTTTCTCTTCTTTATATTGTGAACTTTCACAAATTGTAAATTTTCACATCATAATAATATCCATTTTTGGACAGTTGAATCATTATTTAATTTAATTGAACATCAGCTGTGACAGGGAATATGCTTGAAACAAAAAGAAACATTGGTTTAAATATTGGGAGCATTTGTTCCCTTCTGGAGGTGGTGAGAGAGATGGTGGGGCAGAGAGGTAATTGGGGAAACATCTGCAGTTAGGTGTTGGGTGAGAAGTTGTTTTGTGATTTTCTCAACTCATCAACAATGAAGGCCCTTAACTGGTCAATTAATGGCTATTTAAGAGGGCTCAACTTATCACCACCTTGATCACCTGCCTCTGTGGGAAGTGAGAAACATGGTTAGCTTTTTTTGACTTGGAAACCATGGCAACTGTTTGGATTGACATGCAATTATGTGTAAATATGTGCTCTCATCTGCCATGGTGATGGGATCAATATCAAGAGGTACACACACACAGTAGGCAGACATTGTAAGCTTGAAGCTTCAATAAAGTCCTTGTGTTGAATAAACTGCTGTGAATTTATGCAAAACATCAAATATACTGAGTGGCCAGAACGGCAACAACATACAGCTTTAGTAGAAGTTCTGTAGGTTATGATGTGGACACACAATAGAAGAGCCTTTGCTGATCTCAGTCAAAATATAGTGCAACTGCTCAACAGAGCTTGCTAAGTGAACCTGAAGTTCAGTGAAAAAAAAATTACAATTAAAGATGTCAAAGTCAATGGAGGTCTACAAAATCATGAGAGGCATGGATGGATAATTAGACAAAGTCTCTTCCCTGGACAGTCCAGAACTAAAGAGTGTAGGTTTAGGGTGCAAGGGGAAAAATATTAAAGAGACCCAAGGGGCAACTTTTTCACACAGAGGGTGGTACGTGTATGGAATGAGCTGCCAGAGGAAGTGATGGAGGCAGGTACAATTTCAACATTTAAAAGGCATCTGGATGGGTATATGAATTGGAAGGGTTTGGATGGATATGGGCCGGGTGCTGGCAGATGGGACTAGATTGGGTTGGGATATCTGGTTGGCATGGACGTGTTGGACCAAAGGGTCTGTTTCCATGCTATACGTCTCTATGACTCTAAGTACTGACAGCAAAAGGTCTTTGCCCAGATTCCAGAAAAAGATGAAATCTGCAGCAGTGATGCATCAAGTAACAGATGTAAAAGAAGGACAACAATTTGTTAGATCTGTCAACTATTCGGCATAATTCTCATCCAATTTGGAGTGTGAACCATTATACCAACTCAGAGCCGATAATGTTGGGTGGTGCTGGGGAAGGTAACAAAAAGCAGCATTCATTAAAATCAGGCAGTAGTGTCGAAATACTCAACATAAATGTTAAAGTCATCCTGCAGTGTGACACCAGCAAGACAGGACTTGGTGCAACACAATTGCAGCATGTTCAACCAAGTGACTTTGCATGCAAGTTCTCATTCAAACAGAAGGACATGATGGCCAGACTGAGAAAGAGGCCTTGTGAAAATTTCCAACAATACCTACTTGGAAAAGACAAAGTGAATGCAACATTTGACAACAAACCTCTCCAAAGTATTTTCATCGGGCTGCTACTATTTGCTTGAAAGCATCTGCCATGAATGTTACTCCAGTTACTGAGGTATCAACTAGAAATGATATACCAGGTGTATGTTGCAGACATGCTTTTCAGAGCAGCTGTCCCAGAAAAGAAAATGGAGGATGCTACAGAATAGGAAATCTCCCAGATCCAACATGAAGCAGCAGTTTGTCATGCTTTGGAAGTCATCAATCCAGCAGAGACACTGAGTGATATTGACATGTACTTTGATCAAATCAAGTGAACGTCCCAAAAATATGCGAATCGCCAACTGGAGATTTTCAAGATGTAATAATAAAAGAATGGCCAGAGACCATGAAGGACACACCTGTTGCAATAAGAGCATTTTGGTGATGAATTGACAGCACAAGATGGTGTATTGTACAGAGGAAATTGAGTCATAATTCCAAAGGAGAGAAGAGATGTTAAAGAACGTCTATGCAAGTCAGCAAGGAAATGAATCAAGTTTAGTGAGGATGAGAGATGCACTGTTCATGACCAATGAAATGAAGCACCACATCAGCAAGTGCACTGCTTGTATTGAGTGCCAAGTTAAACCACAGACAACGCACAACATCCCAGACAGACCATGGATGAAGTTGGGAGCAGATCTCTGAATACTCGAAATAATTGATTATCTTGTCACAATCAATTACTCTTTTAATTACTGGGCGGTGCATTTGACTTCAATGAGTACCACAGAGATTATCAAATGTAGAAAAGAGCTGTTGGCTGTTATGACATTCCTGACATTGCCATGAGTAATAATTATCCCAGTTCATGACTGAAGAATCAGCTGTCTCATGAAAGAATGGGAAATTCAACAACACACACCATCTCCTCACTAATCACAGCCAAATGATAAAGGCTGAGACAAAACTAAAAATCACCAAAGACACCACAAAGAAATTGAACAAATCTCCCATAAATGTACAGAAAGTAATCCTCACTTAGTGAAGACATGGAAAATAGTCCGATACAACAGCTAACATCATGTCGCACACAAACTATTCTTCTAATAGCAATAAAGCTACTGAACTAGAGCTAGTAACGGGCAGAAATTAAAAAGGCAAGGTGAAATGGGAGAATGCCAAATCTAACTTCAATAAGACTGCTAAATCATTCCCAGGATAAAAACAGAAAGTGCTGGAGAAACCCAATCAGTCCAGTAGCTTCTGTGGAGAGAGAAACAGAGATGATGTTAGAGCAAAAGGGCCTCAACTTGTCCCAGTCTGTGGGGTAATTAGAGACATGGGTATCAGTCAGTGAGGTATCCTCTGAAAATCAACTCTAGCACTTGCCTGTAATCTTTGACCCCTCTCTTAATGTGAACTTCATTCTCCAAGAAGAACCTTTTGTCGCTGGATCTCCCGAAGAATAGGTTCAGCTCATTCTCAGGGCCATCACAAGTTGGATTTGCCAAGTACCCTCTCTGACAGTTGTGCCAAGAATTCTTGATATTTTGATTCGATCCAGCTCGAGGAAGAATGGGAACCTGCATATTAATGAGGTTGATAATGAATGTCAGTCCCTGTAAACAGGCCTCTTGCTACTCCCGAACAGGAATCTTGTCTCAGCGTCCGGGACTTGGTTGAAAAATGTGATTTGTCAGTCTTGATGTTGAGAAAAGTCTCACTGAACATTTCACACAATTGTCCCAAATTCCTTGCCCTAATTCTCATCATTCAGGGGCTGGGAAGAATGTGCCCTCAATATGATATTTTTTAAAAAATGCATGATAAAAGGGATTTCACCATAACGGAAAATCCTTCATTTTCCTAATAGACTAGGTATTCACATGTCTTAAACATAACTCTTATAATCTAACTCCGCATGCAGTCATGAGTCATAGCGACAACTCTCAATTTAATTGTGTATTTCCTATCTAAAGGCATTACAAGTAAATGGTCTCACAGGCTTGGCCTGTGACTCACTGGACGAAAGTGAGTACTGCAGATGCTGGAGATCAGAGTCAAGATTATAGTGATGCTGGAAAAGCACAGCATGGCAGGCAGCATCCAAGGAGCAGGAAAATCGGTTTCGGTGAAGGGTTTTTGCCTGAAACATCGATTTTCCTGCTCCTCTGATGCTGCCTGACCTGCTGTGCTTTTCCAGCATCACTCCAATCTTGACTCTGCATCCACTGGAGTCTAGAGGTATAAGAGGTGATCTTGCTGGTACATGTAACATCCTGAGGGGACTTGGCAGGGTGGATGCTGAAAGGTGTTTCCCCTGTGAGGGAAACTTGAACCAGAAGATACAGTTTAAAATGAGGGGTCCCCCATTTAAGATGGAAATGACAGTAACTTGTTTTTCTCTCAGTGTTGTTAGTCTTTAGATTTATCTTCCTCAGAAAAGAGTGAAGGCAAGGTCCTTGAATATTTTTAAGGGAAAGATGAACAAATTCTTGACTACCAATGGAACTAGAAGTTATCATTAGTGGCCAGGAATGTGGAGTTGAAGTCACAATCATATCAGGCATGATCTTATTGAATGGAAGAGCAGACCTAATGGGATGAATAGACTACTCATACTCCAAATTACGATATTCCCAAGTGCATAAATGAAGCTTGCAGATATTAAAAAGGAAGATATGAAAAATAAAGAATTAGAGATTATTTAAACAGAATTTGATAAGGCACTGGGAATTTGCAGATGGGGAAAGTAAAAATAGCTGTGCATATGTCAAGGAATATTATCTCCTACGTGTATAACTATCAGGATGATGGACAGCATATAAATGGATAAAACGTTCAGAGATTTGATTCTTAGGCCCCGCCTTTTTTATTTAAAGCAAGAAGTGAATTTAAAGATGAAATGCTCCAATTTTGGCTAAATTTACATGTTTACTTTAAATCCAACCAATCTCAATTCAGATTTTGTTTCACTCTGTGCATTCAACTGCCTTTTATAATTTGGCTGTGTTATTAAAATATTATAACTATAGATGCTTTTCTAAAGCTTCATCATTGTTTTCTCATTGATTTTCTTTCATGGACAGAAATACAACAAGTTTTTGTGTTGTATGCTGGTCATGCAGGACTAAATTTATATCATGTGCTTGAATAATTGCCAAACTATTTTTAGTTTCTTTCAGTCATTGGGTCTCAATTGTCGCAGTTATGTTTCTATATGGTACAATAGCTTGTTCATAACTATGCTGTTTATTTTCAAAGAATTCTTCACAACATCGTGAGTTTGCGATGAAGTGTAAGTAAGTTTTAATTAAAGAAATTGTGAAACATAAGCTTCTAAAGGTTTGTCATAACTTAAAGAAAATAAGAGGAAAAGAAAAAAAAAGTAAAAATAAAACATTCCTGATATTAAACACAGTTCTGGATAATTGGTGACTATGCATGTGAAATGGGAAAATACTCAATAGGGAAAATACCTATATTCATCATTTGTGTTTTTTGTTGTAGCTTTACTAAAAGAACTGAAATATCTCCGAAATGAGGATGTGGACAAAGTGCAGCACACCAGCTGGATTGGAGAAATGTTATCAGAAATAACAACATTTACAGTAAGTGCAAGCTGTATGCAAAGACTTTTCCTAGTTTATGAATACTTCCGGCATTCATTAAAGTGTAGGATATTAGTTCTGATTCAAGTAGTTTTCATTTTTCCATCTATTGACAAAAGCAAACATAGATTTGGTATGATCAAGTTGAGGTTAAAAGTCATATTCCACTTCTCAATATTTCCAATTATGCCCCCGAACACCCTTAAAACAGTTTGAATTTTTATGAACACCAATTGTTTCCTGGCATAATTGACAAAGATGACAAGTACTGAAAGCATGGTGTGGCAGGAGGAAATTCAGTTAAATCACAGTAATGTAACTGATCACATGATTGCCATTAGTAAGAGAGGAGACACCAGTCTCGATTGAGCCTGCGAAGACAGAGGTCATAGGTATGATTCCAGTCAGCTACATTTGAGAAGTTACAATGGATAAACATAAATAAGAATGCTAAAGAGCACAAGGAATGGAAATGTCTTTCTTAGTGATAAAGAGTGAGCAAGTTCTGGGACTTCCACAGTTGAGATACTTCAAATCAACATCTTGATTAGGAGCGAGCAGTATTGACTTAAATCACAATATAAAGCATTTTAGATTGCCCGAAGGTCACGAAACAGTGAATGAATGCAATCTCTTTCACAGTGCTAACTCAATTCAGATACTTTTCCAGGTCCTGTCAAGTATTCTTTTGCTTCAGGAATTTATTAATTCAGAACTTTCACACAGACTTGTTAATCACAGAAGAAGCCCTTTCTGAGTGTTTCACTATGAATGTTTCAAACTCTATTAAGTTAAATAATTTACATAGGGTATTTAAATTATGTTATGGTCTACTTAGATCTTCTCTGTAACCCTTAGCACTTTTTTGCAACAACAAAGTATATCACTGAACATTCTTGTGATGACATGGTGCTATCTTCATTGGATTCCTATGCCTTTCCATGTAATAGATCTATTCTTTTGTCATTTGGTCTTTTGTCATTTGGCAATTCAAATTACTCCTGGCACAGTTTAAAAGTTACAATTTCTGCCCAGTTACAAAAGAAAATATTGAGTATAATACAACATGATTTAAAAAAAAATTAACAACCAGGACAAAATCATCAAAAAGTCTTCCTTCAAGCTTCCCACAACCACCTAATGAAGGAGCAGCGCTCCGAAAGCTAGTGCTTCCAAATAAACCTGTTGGACTATAACCTGGTGTTGTGTGATTTTTAACTTTGGACACCCCATCCAACACCAGCATCTGCAAATCATTCCTTCAAGCTGTTATTGGTCATCTGTGTTGATACAATGTCTTTTAATTCAGGTGAGGCTAAGAGCTTCCCATATCTACAAGCTAAATTATTTTTGTGACATAAGCTAATGGGAATAAAGTATAACCTCTTTGAATAACGGTAATTCTTCACGAAGCCCTTATTTCTCATCCACAAATACATAAAATGCCGTTTCCTAGTCCAGAACTATGTTTTATCTATTAAGTTGAACTGAGTGCATCCTTCATTCTGTAATTTTGTCCAGAAACTGAGACTACCTGAGACAAAATATAAGTTTGCAATCATCAAAAATGTCTGACAGCCTGTAACTTGCATTTCGTTTCACTGCCGAGAGCAATTTGGCAACTTATTAGAAGCTCCTGCTGACAGTGAGGTGTTCATCAAATGTGTGAAATTATTTTGCCTTGAGCAAATTTAATAACTGCTTTATGCTTTTTTTTCTCCCTACACCTTGATAGAGCTTGGCATTGTCATTAAGTGTTTGAATGACTTATCACCAAAAATACAAACTTCTTAACCAGTTATTTGCTGATAATTTAGACATTCCATATAGTGCTGTTACTGATTGGACAGTGTTCAGAAGCATTTACAACTACTTTGCTTCAGTTATGGAAGCAAAGGTTTTGACATGGAATAAGACCTGGAAAACATTCAGGCCTGGCTTTTAGTCCCAGAAAATGACCATCTTCAACAAGAGAGCATCTATCACCTTCCCTTGACATTCCAACATCATTGTCACTACTGAAGACCATACCATCAATATCTCTGAGGCTACCCCTAACCAGAAATTCAGCTGGACTAATATACACAGAGTATGGCTAAGAGGGCAGATCAAAAACTGAGAATTCTGCAGCAATTAATGCACCTTCTATATCTCCAAAGCCTGCTCTCCATCTACAAGTCAGAAGTGTGGTGGAATACTTTCCACTTGCCTGGCTGTGCGCAACTCCAATAGGAGGTTCCATACACCCACCTTCTTAAGCATACTCTCTTTCCACCATTTATGTACAGTGCATCATTAAGAACTGTGTGGAAACTCTCTTTAGAAACCTGCACGGTGGGCAGCACGGTGGCACAGTGGTTAGCACTACTGCCTCACAGTGCCAGAGACCTGGGTTCAATTCCCGCCTCAATTACTGTGTGGAGTTTGCACATTCGCCCCGTGTCTGCGTGGGTTTCCTCCGGGTGCTCCGGTTTCCTCCCACAGTCCAAAAATGTGCAGGTTAGGTGAATTGGCCATGCTCAATTGCCCGTAGTGTTAGGTGAAGGGGTAAAAGTGGGGGAATGGGTCTGGGTGGGTTGCGCTTCGGCGGGTTGGTGTGAACTTGTTGTGCCGAAGGGCCTGTTTCCACACTGTAAGTAATTTAATCTAATACCTAGAAGGACCAGGCCAGCAGACTTGTGGGAAAATCATCACTTCCAAGTCACACTTTATCATGACATGGAACTGTTACTCTGTTGCCTTTGGTTCAAAATCCTGGAACTCCTTCCTAACAGCAGTCCAGGTGGACTTCTACCTCATGGACTGCAGAACTTCAAGAAAGCAGGTCATCTCCACTTTCTTAAGGATAATTTGGGAAGTGCAATAGGTGCTGGGCTGGCTAGAGATGCCCACATCTCCCATGAATAAATTTTAAAACACAAATAGCTTTGTTTCTTATTTGATCAATTGTAATCACATGTACTTAATAACAGTGAAAAGTTTTGTTTTGCCAACAGTATATGCAGATCATAACAAACAAGAGTATACAGATCACAAGATGCTTAGACAGAGCGAGGCATACAAGGTTATGGCTGTACAGAGGTGTACAAAAACAAAATCAACATTAGATTTGAAGTTAGAAAGATCCATTTATCAGTCTAATAACAGCAAAGAAGAAGCTTTCTTGAACATGTTGGTGTATGAGTTCAAGCTTTTGTGTCTTCTGCCTGATGGAAGAGGTTGGAACAGAGTAGAGAGTAATGCTGGGGTAGGAGGGGTCTTTGATGTTGGCTGCCTTTCTGCAGCAATGAGAAGTGTAGATGGAATCCATTGGTGGGAGGTTGACTTCCATGATGGTCTGGGCTCTGCAACAACTTCCTGTAGTTTCTTATGGCCTTGGGCAAAACAATTGCCATACCAATCTGTTATGCACCCAGATAAAATGCTTTCAATGGGGCATCTGTAGAGGTTGGTGAGGGTCCTTATGGACATGCCAAATTTCCTGAGCCTTCTGAGGAAGAAGAGGTGTTGTGCTTTCTTGACTGTCACATCTACGTGAGAATACCAGTACGGGTTGTTGGTCATCATCACGTCTAGGAACTTGACGCTCTCAGCCCTCTCCACCTCAGCTCTGTTGATGTAGATGGGGGCTCGTTCTCCTCTTGTCTTCCTGAAGTCAATGATCAGTTCTTTTGTTTTGCTGACATTAAGAGAGACAACATTGTTATCATTGCACCTCAACACCGAGCCCTCTATCTCCTTCCTGTATTCTGACCCATCATTGTTTGATATCCTATCACAGTGATGTCATCAGCAAATTTATAGATGGCATTTATACAAAATTTGGCAGCACAGTTGTGGGGATACAGGGAGCACAATGGGGTCTGAACACGCATCCTTGCAGGGCACCAACGTTGAGGATTATTAAGTAGGAGGTGCTGTTGTCTATCTTCACTGATTGTGGTCTGTGGGCCAGGAAACCGAGGATCCAGTTACAGAGGGTAGAGCTAGAACTTTGGTCTCAGAGTTTTGAGATTAGGTTGGTGGAGCCTATAGTTGATAAGTAGGAACCTGACATGGGTATCCTCTTTTTCCAAATGTTCCAGGGAATGAATGTAGGGCTAGAGAAATGGCGTCCACTATGGACCTGTTTCGTTGGTAGGCAAAGTGCAGGAAATAGTTGCCATTAATCATATATACATAACATAATATATAATAAATGATAATATCATGTTTGTAACTTGGTTTTTCTGCTTTACAGAATTATCACTTGCCCTGTTATTTATTCTGTTCAAAATTAAGTCTGGTGATGTCAGAAAGAATTGCAAGGATAATTTGAAAAGCAATTAACGGCATCTAATGCTAGTTTTTTCTTTCTTTTTTGGAACTGAACCAATCAGTGTTCAATTATGTGGACGTCAAAATTCTATGTTAGCATTAAAAGCCATGAGTATGGAAAGCCACTGTTGATCAAATGAATAGTTCACCCTGCATTGTGAAGAACAAAATTGAAAGTATGGAAATATGTGTGAATTATGTGCAGAAACAACTTGGGGCTTGATCCTTTGCTTCCCAATGTGCTTAATAAACAAAAATTTCTTCTGCTTCTGGTTCAGGGTTTTTCAATTAATTATCATGATTTGTTTAATCTACAAAAATTGAATGGAATTAGCAATTGCATTTAGACTATTGTTTACATTTGACAATATTATTTGTAAAGCCGATTGGGTATTTATTTTAGCTAGTCGTATTAATTATGGGTATGCGCAAGTGAGCACACAATTATTTTCCAGAGGATGTCAGCTTTACACAATCCCTGAGTGAGGTATCGAAGCTTATTATGCAGCTCCGAACATTCCTTTGATATAATTCTATATCAAGGGAGATACATTCAATGATTAAACCTTAAAAAAATGAGGGCAGAATGTCAATCAAGAGTGTTCTCAGAGAGCTTGCAATGGAGCACAGAAGATAACCAATATTTTAGGTTTGCTTTTGAATTTCTACTTGTCATCAGTAGATACATCTCAACGCAGATGTAATACCCTCATTTTCTAATCAGTGGGGTTTTGTTGTTTGCAGTGAGAACTTGCCATCAGGTTAAGATACATTTCGCCTCCAAAACATATTGTCAAAGTTTGACATATTCATTGTTTCAATCATCAACTCTGACAGAAGTCTTAGCAAGCCTCAGAATAATCAGTAAAAAAAATAGTAGGCCTAAATCTTCTACATTCCTGTGTTCTGGACTCCTAAATTAGAGTTGCTTTTACAGAGCATCGGAGGCTGAGGGCTGACCTTATAGAGGTTTATAAAATCGTGAGGGGCATGGATAGGATAAATAGACAAAGTCTTTTCCCTCAGTGGGGGGAGTCCAGAACTAGAGGGCATAGGTTTAGGCTGAGAGGGGAATGATATAAAAGAGACCTGAGTGGCAACTTTTTCACACAGAGGGTGGTACGTGTCAGGAATGAGGTGCCAGACGAAGTGGTAGAGGCTAGTGCAATTGCAACAGTTAAAAGGCATCTGGATGGGTATATGAATAGGAAGGGTTTGGAGGAATATGGGCTAGGTGCTGGCAGGTGGGACTAGATTGGGTTGGGATATCTGGTCGGCATGGATGTGTTGGACTGAAGGGTCTGTTTCGGTGCTGTACATCTCTATGACTCTATAACAATAAGTGTCACATTGCCTCCAAAATGTTATCTGTGATACACTCGTAGAATTCTTGTTCTAACTGCACTGACCTCTAATTTCGTGAGACAATATGCAATAAAAGTCTGTTGGAAACTTATAGAGGAAGCCAATTATGATGTTAATCCATATGGTAACTCTGCAATTTTCGAATTCAACAGAGTAAACACTATCATCTCTTAAATTTGTGTTAACACAGGGAGGACACCACAGCCAGCATTATGGAAAGGGATCATCAATACTTTCTGTATTCATTTGCATAATGTCATTTAAAGTTGCAAATGTTTCTAGGGAGTGGTTTGACACATGCTTTATTTTGACTTAAAAGATAATTATTCCTAGTATTAGCTGCACTTGTATTACCTCTCTTTGTGTACTGCAGGACAAGTGAAATGAGCAGAGACAAGATAGAGTAAGACAAAACATTACAGGAGGGGAAAGAAAGAAGTAAGGTCTGAGCAGGAGCCAATATTTACCAGAATGTCCAGAAAAAATTTCCTATCAAATATCAGAATGTCAATGAGGAACAGTGCATCACACATAAATAAAACTGAAATTACTAGAAAAAAAACTCAGCAAATCTGGCAGCCTGTGCAGAGAAAGCAGAGTTAACATTTCAGGTCCAGTGACCTTTCGTCAGAACCTCTGAGTCACTCGACCCAAAACCTTAACTCTGCTTTCTCTCCATAAGTGCTGCCAGACCTGCTGAGTTTTCTCCAGTAATTTTTGTTTCTGTTTCTGATTTACAGTATCCACAGTCCTTTGTTTTTCTTTGTTCACTGTGTCATATATCTGGGCTTCATTAAAGACAAACAGCTATGAGTTTCAAACTCAGAGTGGGACTAGACTGCATTGCCATTGACTGTAGAGATAAATTTGTTTATGAACTTTTATATGCTTGCCCTTCCAAGCTGGTGTTGACAATATCTCCTAATTTTATATCCATTGTCACATAAAGGAGGTAATTGAGACTTTATATTTAAATTAACCTTTCTGGCCAGTGAGGAAGGGTTGGAGCAAACATGCTATTTTGTAATGCATGTAAGCTTACGCATGGTTCTAGATGCCATTGTTTCACAGATGCTGCATATCAGGAGTTCTACTAAAGGTATTCAACGTCCTCAATATGCAGTTGATGTATGGCTATAATCATTGTATCTTGCAATTCAATCCTGCCATCTGTTATGAAAACATCATTCCACAGCAGCCTATTGAGCTATTTGATTTTGACTCACAAAGACAAGTCAGAGTGTAGCTACTTAAAAACGAGGGCAATCCGTTGGCAATACCATTCATAACTCTGGTGTGAAACCAATGTAGAAGATGGAAGTATGAAATGCTGCCACATGAATTGTGATAAAGCAGACAATTGGGATACTTAAACTATATTCTGCTAACAATCGTTCTGCCCTAGTTTTGCAGTGCTTGGTAGATCATGTCAATAGATTTATAGTAATCTGCCATATGCTGCACAATATCAACATCATGAGGTCAAAGCTCTTGCTACTAGCTATGTGAAGAGTAACTGAAGGAAAAGAATAGGAAGAAACCAACATAACTTCTTTTCTGCTTGGGCTGTCTGTGATTGACTTATCAGAAGGCAATACTACTGAGGACAATCACAACTCCCATTAACCATTATACCCAGAACTACCTACCAATCACTGCAATCTCTTGAAAAAATTGCAAAACTAAATATGCCAATAAGGCAGTAGGCAACAATGGCTGAAGTTACCATGAAGGATTCTTTTTTCAGCCTTTCCCTCATCTGTGACATGGTGACCCGTAGGTTAAAACACCACCTCTCATGACAGAGCAGCCCCATAACCTGGTGAGAATATGGCAACATTAACATTAATTCCAAACAGAATGTAATAATCGAACCACATGATCGCAAACAAAAAAACAACTAATCACCCTTGTTCTTTCCCTTCATTCCAGTCTGCCGTGTGTACCTATACGATGTCAACTCAGCAGCTGCAAAATGCCTGGTGAAAGGTTGCTAACTTTGGGTGTTCAAGACAGCTGATGACATTGCAGGAGGAACTTGAGCAGCTCTTGGCCTCAACGGCACTGCTTTAGACAATATCATCTTGACAATGGTATCAGCAGTCTGAGTGAAGGAAACAGCAAAGTCACTGACAGAGTAACAGTCGTGGGAAGATGGCTGCTGTCATCCTGAGAGGACAGCAGATTTATGCTCCACAGATCCTGAGACAGTGCTTCAGCAATCCTTGAAATTTCCTGAGGGATACACTATGATAATATCAGAGCTAATTGTTGCAAGTGGGTGACATAGTGTGTACCCTGTGGTTTTCAAAAATGCTATTGGCATATTGTACACTTGCATCACCCAGGGTAGAGCAGAGAAATCCTTTCCACAGCTTCTGACAAAAGGGACCATGTTTACAACAGACAAGGTTTTCACCATGCAACTAATTCCTCTTTTCAAAAAAAAATGTGGAGAAAAGGCTAAGATTTAACAAATTCATATTTCTCCCAATTCCACAGTGGACTTGCAGCCAAATAACCTGCCATTGTTCTTCTTTGTAATTATTATGCTCTGTTAGAAATGGTTAACACATCACCTGAAAGACATATGGCAATTGGATTGCTACAGATAAAAGGGCAAAGTACATAATATGGAGAAACAAAATCTAATTTTTTGTGCTGAGAAGCTCAAAACTGTAATGTTTGCATCTAACTACATTGTGCAGCAATTCTACCGTGGCCAGATAATGCAGGGTCTGAATGGCTTGGCCCAAGCCAGAATGGACAGCCTTTGAGCAGCCAGATCTGATAGAGCTTTCCGCACAGAGACAAAGGCAGGCAAGGACAAGCCCAGACTTGCCCTAGAAGTCTGGCTTGTTTATTGTAATACAGAGAGCAGACTCACTGGTGGCCCGGGTTCCTACTATGACCATATAAGGCAACATGTCTTTGATACATCTCATTTGATGCCATGGCATTGATCTTAATGATTGATTGGCTGGGGGCCAGAGATCATTCTGGAAGGATGCAGCAGGGAAAGATAAAAAGGGTCACTTGGCAGCCATTCCCTGAGTGAAGACTCGACCTGGCTCAACAGTGGAGTTCTGACCACCGAGAGAGAGAGAGAGGAAAAAGAGAAAAAGAAGATGAACATATTTGAGGCCAACCTTTGCCAAGTTCATCAGAGCCAACGAGACAACCTGACCAAGTTTAACTTCACCTGGTCATAGAGTTATAGAAATATACAGCACAGAAACAGACCCGTCAGTCCAACTCATTCATGCTGACCAGATATCCTATGTAAATCTAGTCCCATTTGCTAGCATTTGGCCCATATCCCCCAAACCCTTCCTATCATTTACCCATCCAGATGCCATTTGAATGTTGCAATTGTACCAGCCTCCGCCAATTCCTCTGGCATCTCATTAAATACACATACCACTCTCTGCTTGAAACGGTTGTCCCTTAGGTCCCTTTTATATCTTTCCTGTGTAATGTTAAACCTATGCCCTCTAGTTTTGGACTCTCCCACCCTGGTGAAAAGACCTTTTCTATTTACCCTATCCTTGCCCCACATGATTTTATAAACCTCTATAATGTCACCCCTCAGCCTCTGATGCTTCAGGGGAAATAGCCCCAGCCTATTCAGTGTCTCCATATAGCTTAACCCCTCCAAACTCATAAATCTTTCTGAACTCTTTCAAGTTTCTCAATATGCAGTATTCCAGAAGTGGGTGAATCAATGTCCTATACGGCCTCAACATGATCTCCCAACTTCTATACACACTGCACTAACCAATTAAGGTCCTAGTCTGGTAGCCAGTAATTTAGATAAGGATTGCAACAAAAACTTGGTGTTTTGGTTGGTAGATTAATTAATTTAAGAATTGAGAATTTTATCACTAAAGAGTAGGTTTTTAGATGATATTTGGCTAATGGCTCCTGTTGTGCCTTTTGTGTATTTTTTGAATAAAATTGCATTTAAATATAAGTCATCTGTGATCCTTTTGTTCATCTCACAGTTATAGCACCCAAACAAAACAAGTTACATAGAAACTGGTGGAAGTGTTGAAAGCACAGACAGGACTACATTAACTTTTCAGTACTCTATATTTTTCCTGAGTATATGCATTGCAAAAAGAACTGACGAGATGGTTGGAGAAACCAACAGAAGAGTGAAATTCCTCAAAACATTTTTTTTTTTGGTTTTTATTTACAGTTCTGGAGAGACAACATTGATGCAGTAATTTTATAGATCAGTTTGACAGTTTCAGGGGGGAGAAAACAATTTTATGGTCCTGAATTCAAAGTAGTCTCGCAGACCAAGAAACTTGAGAACTCTAATTTTGTCTATCTGGAGTCCACCATGTACAACACTTTAGAAGTTATTCTGGTTCTCCCAACAGATTATATAATTTTTTTTCCTCTGTATTCATAGTTGACTATGCTAATTCTGTGCAGTAGTTATAGAAATTTAAATTTTCCCCAAGGGTAATGATTGTTCTCCAAACATTAATCCCAAACATCCTTTATAGCCTATTAAAAGCCTGCTGCAATTTTGAAAATAAATGTGTTTAAGTACAATTGTTATTGCATGAAAATGACCTGGATACTATAATAATCAAATCATTACAGTTGTACAGAAGAAAGACAGCATCACCTGTACAAGTGTTTTGTTGGTGTCGCACAATACAACAGGATGAATCTTATCTTTTTTCTGGCTAACTCCATGTTTTAGTGAGCTTTTTGGAGTGTTTCTTGCCATCAAGGTTTCTCCCCTGTCTTATCAAACTGACCTCATTAATTACCTACCATGTCTCCATGTTTGTCACTCACGTCCAATCTTGGCTCCACCTTACCATGTTCCATTTCCACAACAACTCATCACTCAACAGATACCCAACCAAAGACCTGCAGTATCATCCTTTGTTCATTCTCTCACTCCATTAACCCTGCATGTCCCCTGTGCTATTTCCTCAACCCTTCAGGACAGCTCAGTCACTTTCCTCCATTTGCATCAGTACTCACAGTCATCCTACCCACTGTCATCTCACTCATTGCCCCCCACCCCCCCCCCCCCCCCCCACACACACACACACCCCTCTTTAATCATTACAGGAGAAAGTAATCCATAAAAGGATAATGATCACCCATATGGCTGGCGGGTTTGGGATGTTAGTCCCTAGCATCTGTATACTCATTCCCTGCAAGAAGAGAGCCCTCTTTTATAGGCTTTATAGTGAGTTGTGACTCTGAAACCCACAAACTAACTGCATCCCACTCCCTAGACTGCAAAGGCACAGGCCCCTTGACAGAGCCCACTCCCCACACTCCCCTCCTTGCCCAACCAAATGCCTGATCATGGCCAGAGTGCTTGATTGCTGAGGGAGGCTGCCCTTGATTTACTTTGCTGGAACGCCAACCCCCCCCCCCTCCGACAGACAAGTGCCTCCATGGAGTTCAGTGAGCACTATTTCTGCTATGAGTCGGATACATGGCTGTCTGCTTGCTACAGAAGTGGTGTGTATGCTGTTGGTTTATGGAGCAGGTGTGGGATTGACAGAGCACACTGCAGTCCAGCAAGATATACACCCCCTGGGCTGATTACTGCTGAGCAGCAATGCAAGCTTCCTGGGTATGTGTTTGCACTGATTGGCACAGCAAGGAAGTCAAGACCGTGTGCATGCAAGTAGGTGCCAAGATAAGCGAACACTAAGAGAGCAGCCTTGACCCACTTTCAGAGCTGTGCACAAAGTGCTGCAGCCTTTAAATTCCAGATGTTGGTGCCACCTGCAGTGCCAGTTTGTGCTTCAAGAGTGCACTGCCAGTTTTGGCTTTAGTTTCCTTGTGCAGCTTTCCTCATGTCTATCTTGTTTAGCAAGCTTGGTAAGATGGAAGTTTGAATGTTAATGAAGTGGGTTGTGGCAATAAGGCACTTAACAAGCCATAATGACTGCCAATCACCACAGCCTTGTAGTAATCGCACCACATCACTTGTGAAAAGCACAAACGTTGGAGCAAGATCATCTCAATGTTGAGACAGTTTTCACAGCAGTTGTCTCCCAATTCTGTCACACATCTTACTGTCGTCCATGTCACTCAGACCCCTATTAGATTCCATCTAATCTTAGATCGGATGATAACATAGTGCAGGGGATTTTAATATAAAAACAGTGCAAAAACAGGCCCTTGGCCCACCATGTCAGTGCTGATCATTCTAAACTAATCTCATCTGCCTGACCATGGTTCATATCCCTCTATTACCTGCCTGTTAAAGTGTCTGACTAAATGTCTCACAAATGTTGTTATCATATCTGCTTCAACCACCCACTACCACAGCGCTTTCCAGGTACCTAGCATACTCTGTGTAAAATAAACTTGCCTCATAACACGATAAGTGAACTTTGATGATTACACCCAAATATGCTCACACAAGAATATGTGGCAAATAAGAACTCATAACTTATTTCATGTTTCCATAAGAAAGGAATATTTTATTCAATTCCAGTGGTTTAAATGGATTTTCATTGAAAATTATTGGTTCACATATTGTAAGAATATAGAGCAGTTGGAGGATTTAAAATGAAAAATGTGTGCCAAACCAATTGTATTAATATGGTCCTTTATCCCTGAAAGATGCCTACAGAATTATTGTGATTTTCCAATACTCTTGCATTTGTTTTCCAGATTTTTAACGTTTATCATTTTCTTCATGCCAGAATGATTTTAATTTACAGAAGCACCTGTTCTGCACAGGAAGAGCAGAGATACCTCCCGGCTCATTAAAATATTTATAATTCCAGCTTTAGAATCTCTTCTGAGCATACCTCAAGTTATTGTGAATTGCATTCACATTCCCAACATGAGACTGACAGTGTAAATTTGGAGTCATCGACAAATCCTTGGAGAGGATCATTTAATACTGTTTTCCTTTGACATTGCATGGACAGAAACTTGTTTCAGATTAATAGCCACTTCAGAAAAAACCTAGGCTACCAAGGGAGTGCTATGCTAGCACTGAGAATTCACTGCGGATGAGCACTGAGGCTGATGCTACTGAAGTGAAGAGCAGGAGGCCAGAGTGGAAGGCAATTTACAGGCTAAAGCATAATAGCTTAATTCAATTAAAAAAAACATGGTTTGACTGTGTATAATTGAAAATGTGGAATTGTTTTACTCAATACTCAATAGAAAAATACATGCCACAGTTAACGTACATACCTCAGCTGGAAATTTCTAATGTTCTAATTCATCACCACAGTACATTTTGCAGCATTATTTTACAAATATGTGGAGTATGCTTTGATTTCAATTTGTATTTTTAAAGCAGATATATAGACAGATATAGTTTAGGAATGAACTTCCCATTTAAACAGCTATTTCAGTTCAATATCGCATTACAACTGGGTCAGTTGAAGAGCATGCCTGATCTGTCAGTTCAAAAGGCAAACCAGAGGTTAATGAAATGAAATTGACATGTCTGGACAATTTTATTTAACCTGAGTACAATGGTATTAGGCTCAATCAATTGAATTTTAGTTATCATTGCTTTGGGATTAAGTGATAAATTAGCAAATTTAAAATGATTTTATTTACGGATATTTATGGCATTCGCATTGCTGCTCAACACACAAAGCCTGCTGCATCTACAAATACATAAATCTCAACCATACGTTTGGTATGAATTTTTTGAGAGACAACATGCTTGTTATTTACAATGGATCATATTTGATGGGCACAAACAGATGTTCAGGAACACATCCCTGGAGATATGCTACAGCAATTACAAATACATAGCCTAATTATCTGCTCATCATTTTTAGTTAGGCAGTTCCCTGTGAGGTTAAGGATTATTTACTAATTTATATGGAATATCTGCATGTTTGAACAACGTTTTCACCAATTTGTGCAAAAAAACATTGGAACATAATTTCCTTTCTGCAAAGAAAGGAACAAAGCGATATTCAAGTGGGAAATTTAGACAGGATATCAAAGAAAACATTGGGAAAGTCAACAGCAGTAGCACTTGGGACTAGGTCTCTCATTGAACATCTTTGGTAATTGAGCTTTTCTCTTGTAAAGAGGAATGATTGTTTTTTCAACTGAAGTGTAGCATTCATCAGCTGTTAATGAGCGGAAATCTCAAAAGAAATGCAGCAAACCTTTTTTATTTATTGCTAATTTTGCAATTACTGAGATACAATTGGTTCAGAAAGAAATTAGATTAAAAGAATTTGGTCTTATTAAAGCTTTGGAAACTCCAGCTTCATTGATATGTCATGGATAATCTTTAGATAAGCTATTCAGTCAGTTCAAACTGTATACTCTTCAGGAAAGACTGTTCCAGTTCAGAAACAAACTGATTTGCAATTTGGGGACATGTAGCATTTTCTATTCACAATGTGCACTTTCATTGCCAAAGGATATGTAGTGCTCAAGACTGTTATGGTGACAGCTGTATTTAAGTTGACTGTAATGTTTCATGCTTTAATTTCAAGCTTCCTGTGCAATTTAGGAATGTGCTTCAAAGCAAGCATGTGTAACAAATGTTGAAAGAAAGTGAATTCTGTGAATGCAGATTTTCAAAAGACATTTCATGAGGCGCGCTTGTCAATAAAATTTGGTTAAGTAATATTAAAGAGAATACAATAGCATGGATCAATAGTTAGTTAAACACAAGAAAAGAGGAAATGTTTGAGGGCTGATTTTGGACAAGTGCGATGATGGTATCCTATTTCCAGACACCAGTGTTAGGATCTTTGCTCTTTATATTATACAATAAATGTTTTTGTCTTGGATTTGGGAGACACATTATATTTGTGTATTTTTTTAAAAAATTGATATTCTGCATGCTTTACTATGAAAACGACAGTAAGCAACTTCAGGGGATTGTGAATGCCAAACAAGACAATCTAAAGACTGGAAATCTGTTGTCTGAAAGGCAACTATCTTCTTTTCAAAATTCAAAATTCCAAAACAGGGATTCAGAGAATATACAGTGCAAAAAAGGAAGTTACCCAAACATGTTTACAATGGTAAAGCAAAGTGAACATACAGAAGAAGTTGTAGTTCTGTTCGCCGAGCTGGGAATTTGTGTTGCAGACATTTCATCTCCTGTCTAGGTGACATCCTCAGTGCTTGGGAGCCTCCTGTGAAGCGCTTCTGTGATCTTTCCTCCGGCATTTGTAGTGGTTTGAATCTGCCGCTTCCGGTTGTCAGTTCCAGGTGTCCGCTGCAGTGGTCGGTATATTGGGTCCAGGTCGATGTGCTTATTGATTGAATCTGTGGATAAGTGCCATGCCTCTAGGAATTCCCTGGCTGTTCTCTGTTTGGCTTGCCCTATAATGGTAGTGTTGTCCCAGTCGAACTCATTTTGCTTGTCATCTGCATGTGTGGCTACTAAGGATAGCTGGTCGTGTCGTTTCGTGGCTAGTTGGGTGTTCATGGATGCGGATCGTTAGCTGTCTTCCTGCATGGGATTTTGTACACTACATCATTTGCTCATGCTGGGTATTGGGTCCTTCGTTCTGGTGAGTTGTTGTCTGAGAGTGGCTGTTGGTTTGTGTGCTGTTATGAGTCCTAGTGTTTGCAGTAGTCTGGCTGTCAGTTCGAAATGCTCTTGATGTATGGTAACTTGGCTAGTCCTTTGGGTTGCGACATGCCGTCATTCCCTTGTCTTTGTCTTAGGCATCTGTTGATGAAATTGCGGGTGTATTCGTTTTTGGCGATACATTGTATAGGTGTTCTTCTTCCTCTTTTTGCAGTTCTGGTGTGCTGCAGTGTGTTGTGGCCCTTTTGAATATGTCTTGATGCAACTTCTTTTGTGTGTGTTGGGCTGGTTGTAGTGGTTCAGGACTTGGTCTGAGTGTGTGGCTTTCCTGTATACCTTTGTGGTGAATTCTCCGTTCGGTGTTCTCTGTACCATCACGTCTAGGAATGGGAGTTGGTTGTCCTTTTCTTCCTCTCTCGTGAATCGGATTCCTGTGAGTGTGGCGTTGATGATCCGGTGTGTGTTCTCTATTTCTGTGTTTTTAATGATTACAAAGATGTCATCCACATATCTGACCCAGAGTTTGGGTTGAATTTGCGGTAAGACTGTTTGTTCTAATCTTTGCATTACCACTTCTGCTATGAGTCCAGAGATGGGTGAGCCCATGGGTGTGCCGTTGATTTGTTCATATATTTGGTTGTTGAATATGAAGTGTGTTGTGAGGCACAGGTCCAGTAGTTTGAGTATGCAGTCTTTGTTGATATGTTCAATGTCCTGTTGTCTGTTCTGTATGTCCAGCAGGTTGGCTATTGTTTCTCTGGCTAGGGTTTTGTCAATAGAGGTGAACAGTGCCGTTACATCGAATGAGACCATGGTTTCTTCCTTGTCTATGTGTATATTTCTGATGATGTCCAAGAATTCCTGTGTTGACTGTATAGAGTGTCTGGATCCGCTGATCAGGTGTTTCAGTTTCTGCTGTAGTTCTTTAGCCAGTTTGTGTGATGGTGTCCCTGGTAATGATACTATGGGTCTGAGTGGGGTCTGGTTTGTGCACTTTAGTTAGTCCATAGAATCGGGGGGTGGTGTTGCTTTCAGGTTTCATTCTTTGTAGGTCAAACCTTGTTATCTGTCCATTTTTTTGTAGGTTCCTCAGTATGTTGTTTATCCTATTGGTGAGCTGTGGGGTGGGGTCAAACTCCCTCTTTTGGTAGGTGTTGGTATCTGCAAGTAGTTGTTGCGCTTTTTGGATGTAGTCTGCTTTGTCCAGGATGACCGTCATTCTGCCTTTGTCTGCTGGTAGTATGATTATGTTCTTATCGTTTCTTAGTGATTTTAGTGCTTTCCTCTCCTTGGTGTTGAGGTTATGTGTTTGTCTTTTCCTTGTTATCAGGGGTACGATACTTTGTCTCACTGTTTGTTGTGTCTCTTCTGTCAGTCCATTGTTCCTGAGTGTGCTGCAGTGTGTTGTGGCCCTTTTGAATATGTCTTGATGCAACTTCTTTTGTGTGTGTTGGGCTGGTTGTAGTAGTTCAGGACTTGGTCTGTGTGTGTGGCTTTCCTGTATACCTTGGTGGTGAATTCTCCGTTCGGTGTTCTCTGTACCATCACGTCTAGGAATGGGAGTTGGTTGTCCTTTTCTTCCTCTCTAGTGAATCGGATTCCTGTGAGTGTGGCGTTGATGATCCGGTATGTGTTCTCTATTTCTGTGTTTTTAATGATTACAAAGGTGTCATCCACATATCTGACCCAGAATGCCAGAGGAAAGATCACAGAAGCGCTTCACAGGAGGCTCCCAAGCACTGAGGATATCACCTAGACAGGGGACGAAACGTCTGCAACACAAATTCCCAGCTCGGCGAACAGAACCACAACAACAAGCACCCGAGCTACAAATCTTCTCCCAAACTTTGAACAGAAGAAGTAATCAAACCACTGAATCCAACAGAAGTCATGACATTGACAAGATAAAGAAACTAAAAAAGGGGGAAGGAAGGAAACAGAAAAATACACAAGAAGGACACATGGCTCAAGGCTGCTGCTGTGGATGAAGAACCAACACATGAAGAAGGGAACCAGGGTCTTGTGCAAACCAAAGCAATCTACAAACAAAAAATGATGTGCAGAAGGCATAGCAGTTACCTCCAGCTGAGCGAATAAAAGTGTATGAGACAATTTTGATCACATAGAGAATTCATCACCATTACTGCAAACTCACTTTTTATTTGTTTAGGGGATGTGACCATCACTGGCTGGACCAACATTGATTATCCACCCCTAATTGCCCAAAGGGTTAATTACATTGTTGTCAGTCTAGAGTCACATGTGGGCCAGACCAAGAAAGGATGGAAGTTTTCCTTCCCTGAAGGATATTAGTGAAATAAACAGATTTTTACAACAATTGTCTGTGGTTATACGATCACGGAGACTCTGGATTATTAGTCCTGTGGCATTATTACTATGCCACCTACTTTCTAGATCAGACAGAACAGAACCTTTTGGCTTGGGAGTAGATGCTATAATTATGGGGCTGAATCTCTCAGAAACTTTGAACTTCCTTCTTACCAGCTCCTTTCAAGTATCAGCTGGGAAACTGTGGTGTATCCCAGTTGGTAGTCCACTAGTGTTTTGGCAAGTTTGCTGATGTTCTTTGCAGGAAAGCATTTCAAATTATCCAATTCGTTCAGAGACTAGTGAGCCAAGCTGTTGTATTTACAGCTATAGTTAGAAGCAATAAGCTATAAGGGGCCACTGACTGCCCAGAGCTCCCTGGGTTCATCCAGCCAGATTCATGAACAAGAAGGGATTTCACCCACTCAGTATCCAACCGATTTTTGATCCCAGGCAACAATTCCTGCAGAAGTACAGATATTATATCGGGAGCTGTTGCAACTATGACATTTTGCATAACTCCCAGGTTCCTGAAACATTTGCCATCCACCCCCACACATTATCACCAGGGCTGGCTTATAGGTGACAAGGGTAAATGCCTAATGACCCCAGTAGGAAACCTTCAGACTAATGGTAAGTAGCGTTATAATGCACCACGTCAATCCACTAAGGCCATCATTAAATCGACAACTGGTCTTTTGAAAATGTTTTCAATTACCTGGACAGCTCAGGAGCTGAACTCCAGTACTCACTTGACAGGATCCCTAGTATAATCACTGCTTGCTGTGCCCTCCATATATAAGGTGAGAAGTTAGATGAAGAAGAAAGTGGGCTCTGATGGAGTTGCTGAGTGAGCTGCAGTGGTGAGCCTAAGAGAACAAGACAATGTTACAGTTGACAACGAAGGGCTTTGTGTGAGCAGCGTGGACACTCAGATGTTCTAGAAGTTATGTGACACTAAGAGAGTACTGCCCTCAAAAGAACATATGCTTTATAACTGTGAAAAATAACAATACTGTGTTTGTCATATGTTTTACATTATATTGGTGCGTTATACCAATAAACTCCTTTCCAGTTTCCTGGCTGGATTGTGTATATGAAGGACTCCAGTTTTATTTGAAGTACTTGAATGGTTGACTTAAAACTGAGCTATCAAGGGTCATTCATGTATGAAATAAACATAAAATAACTGACTCGTGAAGTACACCAAATAACTTGCATTGCCACTTTCCAAAGTTTAGGATTCTTCCAACTGATAGCTGTAAGTGAGAGAGTCCATGTTCTCCACAACACTCTGCCTGATGTGCATGTGAGCATGAAAGATCATCATGGACCTATAAGGGAACCTCCAATGAGATGATGAATAGTTAGAATCTTTAACAGATTGGATGACCTCAAAGTAATACAGTGCATTCTGGTAGAATGCGTGTTTCGTCAACACGAATTGGCTATTGCAAGTTTGATAAATTGTGGATGCTGTTTGGATAACGCAAACTTCCTAATGAAGGGATGTGGCGATTTTCTATAGCAATCTTCCACAGTATGAGGTTGCTGTGGAACGCGACTGTCACATTGTGCCAGAACGCACTGCAGAAATAAAAATGCTTCAAGTGCAGTGTTGTAAGTAAGGTTACAGCTGTGAACCCAATTCCAAAATTCTTTAATCTTTCTTTTCCTTATACAATGATGTGATGTACCATTGGCAACTGCAGCTAACCTTCTGGAATCCTGCTGGCTGCTGTGCACCCTTGCCTCAGATGATTTTGGGTAAGAGTTTTCTGTTGCGCTTGGGAGTAGAGGACTCCAGCCTACCTGGCTTCTCCTGTACAGATGCTGGGGAAACCTTCCCAGCCTGAGCTGATGAAGTCAGTTAGGTCTCTGGTGGATGGGAGGTGGTGCGGCACAGGACTTCTGGAGTATCCTGAGAGGACAGTGCCACAGCTATCGCCGTACAGGATGTCTTAGTGACTCAAAATGACCTCTCATGGCTATCCATCCAAAACAGTCCTTTCTCTCTCAAATAGCTGACAAGAAAACCTCTAGGGAGGTCGGATTCAAGAGTTAGTAAGGCATGGGAATACCTTTTGGTGGATTTCAAGTATCTTAGCAGTGGGTGTGGGGTATTGGGCCACTGATGGTCCTGGGTTGCTGGGAGTGAAGGGCTCTCTGGGTGCCTTTTAAATATGGCATCTTGAAATTGAATATGACAGGTGCAGGTGGGCTGGGGAACCTCATAGAGTCATACAGCACAGAAACGTCTTCGATCCAACTAGTCCACGCCGATCAGGTTTCCCAAAATGAACTAGTGCCACTTGCCTGTATTTGATTCATATCCCTCTAAACCTTTACTATTCATCTCCCTATCCAAATGTCTTTTAAATATTGTAACTGTACCTGCATTTACCATTTTCTCTGGTCATTCATTCTACATCTGAACCACCCTCCATGTGAAGACGTTGCCCCTCTGATTCTTTATAAAACTTTCACTTCTCCCTTAAAGATATGCATCCTAGTTTTAAATTCCCCCACCCTTGCTATCCACTTTTTCTATGCCCCTCATGATTTTATAAATCTCCATAAGGTCACCCCTCAACATCCTACACTCCAGAGAAAAACATCCCAGCCTTTCCAGTCTACTTTTATATCTTAATCTCCCCATTCCTGGCAACATCCGGGTAAACCTTTTCTGAATCTTCTCCACTTTAATAATGTCCTTCCTATAACAGAGTGACCAGAACTGCATACAATATTCCAGAAGAGGCCTCAACAACATCCTGTACAACTTCAGCATGAATGTCCCAACTCCTATAGTCAATGGTGTAAGCAATGAAGACAAGCATGCTGAACACATTCTTAATCACCCGGTCGACTTGTGGTGCAACTTTCAATGAACTAAGTACTTGAATCCTTCAGCCTCCTCTTCAACAATGCTACTCATGACCTAATATTAACTGTATAAGTCCTGTCTTTGTTTGTCTTACCAAAATGCAAGACCTTGCATTTATCCAAATTAAATTCCATTTGTCATTCTTCAACCCATTAGCCCAATTAATCAAAATCTCTTTGTAATCTCATATAACTTTCTTCATTGTCGATTATATCACCAATTCTGGTGTCATCCGTTAATTAACTAACAATGCGTCCTAAATTCTCATCCAAATTGTTTATATAAATGACAAACAAAAGTGGACCCAGCACCGACTCCTGCAGAATGCTATTGATCACAAGCCTCCAATTCCAAAAACAACCCTGCACCACCATCCCATCTCTTACCATCTAGCCAATTTTGTATCCAATTGACAAGTTGTCCCTAAACTCCATGTGACCTAACTTTACTAAGTAGTCTACCCGTTGAACTTTGTCAAAGGCTTTACTAAAGTCCATGTTGACAATGTGAAACACTCTGCCTCGTCAATGTTTTTGGTTACTTCCTTAACAATTTCCTTTATTCATCCTTGCCTCTACAATTGCATGTAAATTCTATCTCTCAGAATCCCCTCCAAAACCTACCCAGCACTGTCGTCAGTCTCAGAGGTCTACAGTTCCCAGGCTTCTACTTATAATCTTGTTAAAATAAAGGCACATTAGCAACCCTCCAGTCTTTTGGCACCTCACCCATGTTTGTAGATGATACAAATATCTCTGCTAGGGGCCCTGCGATTTATTTCCTAACTTCCCACAACATCCTGGGATGCACTTGATCATGTCTTGGAGATTTAATCCCCCTTTTTTAAAGACTTTTAGCACTTCCTCTTGTGTAATGTGGACTGTTTTCAAAACATAAATGTTTATTTCCCCAAGTTCCCTCCCCTCCATTCCTTTCTCCACAGTAAAAACTGATGAGAAATATTTGTTTAGCATTTCTCCCATCTCTTGTGGTTCCACACATAAACAACTTTGTTGATCTTTAAAGAAACTTATTCTCCTCTAGTTGCTCCTTTGTTTGCAGAATCTCTTTGGATTATGCTTAACCTTATCTGCCAGGTTATATCATACTCCTTTTTGCTCTCTTGATCTCCCTCTTAAGAATGCCCCGACTTACCATTATACTCTGCTAGAAATTCATTTAATCTTAGTTGTTTGTACCTGGTATATAATTCCTTCTTATTCTTGACCAGAAACTCAATATTTTTGCAAGGTTTGTGAAGGTTTGTAGCTCAGGTTGAGGTTTAGGGTGTAGGTTTGCTCGCTGATCTGTTGGTTTGATATCCAGATGTTTCATTACCTGGCTAGGTAACATCATCAGTGGCGACCTCCAAGTGAAGCGAAGCTGTTGTCTCCTGCTTTCTATTTATATCTTCCTCCTGGATGGGGTTCCTGGGGTTTGTGGTGATGTCATTTCCTGTTTGTTTTCTGAGGGTTTGATAGATGGCTTCTAGATCTATGTGTTTGTTTATGGCGTTGTGGTTGGAGTGCCAGGCCTCTAGGAATTCTCTGGCATGTCTTTGCTTAGCCTGTCCCAGGATAGATGTGTTGTCCCAGTCGAAATGGTGTTTTTTGTCATCCGTGTGTAGGGCTACGAGGGAGAGAGGGTCGTGTCTTTTTGTGGCTAGCTGGTGTTCGTGTATCCTGGTGGCTAACTTTCTTTCTGTTTGTCCTACATAGTGTTTGTGGCAGTCCTTGCATGGAATTTTGTAGATGACGTTGGTTTTGTCCATGGGTTGTACTGGGTCTTTTAAGTTTGTTAGTTTTTGTTGGAGAGTGTTGGTGGGTTTGTGTGCTACTAGGATTCCGAGGGGTCTCAGTAGTCTGGCTGTCATTTCTGAAACTTCTTTGATGTATGGTAAGGTGGTTAGGGTTTCTGGCTGTGTTTGGTTTGCTTGTCATGGTTTGTTCTTGAGGAATCTGCGCACTGTGGCACTCCAACCACAATGCCATAAACAAACACATAGATCTAGAAGGCATCTATCAACACCTCAGGAAACGAACAGGAAATGACATCACCACAAACCCCAGGAACCCCATCCAGGAGGAAGATATAAATAGAAAGCAGGAGACAACAGCTTCGCTTCACTTGGAGGTCGCCACTGATGATGTTACCTAGCCAGGTAATGAAACGTTTGGATATCAAACCAACAGCTCAGCGAGCAAACCTACACCCTAGAAACTCAATATTTTTTTCATCCATTGTTCCTTAATCTTTCTCGCCTTACCTTTCGCTCTAACAGGAACGTATTGCCTCTGAACTCTCGTTATTCCAGTTTTGAAAGCCTCCCACTTGCCAGTCGTCTTTTTACCTGCGAACGTTTTATGTACTCCAATCAACTCTTGAAACTTCCTGTCTTATAACATCAATATTGCCCATACTCCAATTAAGAACTTTAACTTTTATACAAGGCCTATCCTTTTCCATAACTATTTTAAGACAAATAGAATATGATCATTTTTTTCCAAAAGTGCGCCCCACTAACACTAACCTTTTTCTGCTTTCTTGCTGGGTCACAGAAAAAATTATGGGTGGCACGGTGGCACAGTGGTTAGCACTGCTGCCTCACAGCGCCAGAGACCCGGGTTCAATTCCCACCTCAGGCGGCTCTCTGTGTGGTGTTTGCACATTCTCCCCATGTCTGTGTGGGTTTCCTCTGGGTGCTCTGGTTTCCTCCCACAATCCAAAAATGTGCAGGTTAAGTGAATTGGTCACGCTAAATTGCCCGTAATGTTAGGTGAAGGGGTAAATCTAGGGGAATGGATCTGGGTGGGTGCACTTCAGTGGGTTGGTGTGGACTTGTTGGACCGAAGGGCCTGTTTCCACACTGTAAGTAATCTAATCGAAACAGTCATTTGCCCTGCCAGATTTCCCAAGAGAAGGTCAAGTTTTGTTCCTTCTCTAGTCAATATCCCTACATACTGGAAAAGAAACTTTTCTTGAACACATTTAACAAATTCCTCACCCTCTAGGCCTTTAACACTATGGTAGTCCCAGTCTATGTTTGGCAAGTTAAAATCCCCTATTCTTACAACCCGATTATTTGTACATATATTTGAGATCTCTATGTATTTTCTCCTCAGTTTCCCTCTGACTATTGGTGGGGTCTATAGTATAATCCCATCAATGTGATCATCCCCTTCTTATTTGTGAGTTCCACCCATATGGCTTAACTGGATCATCCCTCAGAAATATCCCCCCTCTTCTGCCTGCCTGTGACTAAAATCTGGCATTTTACCTGCCCTAGAATATATAATGACTGTAAACAAACACAATCACACAAGGAAACTAGCCCCATATCCGAGCAGGGATACCTCCTGTTTCTTGGCCTGCATTCACATCTGGCCTCAGAAATGATCATTCCTATTAACTCTGCTTCTATCACAAATGATACAGCCTGTCCTGCTAATGTTTTCAGAATTTTCTATTCTGTTTGATTTCCAGAATCAGTTAAATACTGTTTTACTTCAGTAATTAATCTATAGCCCTTTCTCCTTTATGAATACAGACCTTAAAGAAGTTCTACCCTTCTCTCAAAGGGATTTATGACCATCTCTTTTATTTTGAGTAACTTCCTAGCTCTCAATTTTCCCCTTGTCATTTTTGAACAGCTATTAAAACATGCATTCACTGCCTCTTCTTTCAGCAACTGTCTCTGTCTCTGAATTTAACCCCAGTAAATTCCATTTTTCACACTTCAGATCTATCCCATGGCTAATGTTAAAGTGTTGTTAAAGCAATGAGGGAAACATTACCTCAGTCAATTGTGGGACATCTGGCCACATTTTGCTGCTGTATAGTAAGAGTTGATTGCCACTGAGGCTTCTATCCCTTTAAGTACAGTCGTACCAATGGGAGACCCTGCAGTTCAGCAACCTGAACAGCACCACTGCAACTACATCCAAGAAAGGAGGATGCAATGGAGACAGACTGTCATTCTAATGGGTAAGTGGGGTCAGTAGGGCCAGTCAAAAATGCCTCTTGTGAGGTGTTAGGGAACAGTAGATGAAGGCAATGAGGTAGATTGCTGCAGCTGTTGCTAAAACTGCCAGGATATCTGCACGGGCCACAGCTATGGAGTGGCCAACTAGGCAGGTCACCAGTCCTGTGTCCAGAAGGAGACTGCTGGGGTTGACCAGTTACCTGAAGTGGCAGAAGGCCCAGCCTGTCATTTAAGTAGTTCTATTGCCCTGCTCTTCTCTGGCACTAAGCCAAGATGACAGAGAAGTTGAAGGGTGTTTCGCACAAGCCCCAATAGCCCCACTTGTCATCGCAGCTCATCATGAGGTGGCTGAGAAAATCATCCCTGTGATTATGGATACCTTCAGTATATTCAGCATTCTTCTGACCATTGTTGTTTACCTGAGATTATGCACAGCACTATGCAATACCTCATGAATACCTTAGTCTTCTCTCAGTAATAACATGCTCTGACCTATTTTTGCTGGCAATTTCATTTCATCATTCACCTTACCCAATGTGTTAACATAAATCCTTTCCAGATTGAAAGTTTCAACAAACTTTGCATATTTAGGAGCTTCTGAACTTTTTTTCCCCCACTCACTTTCCTCTGACTCCATCCCTTCTTCCAAATTCACTGCTTACTGTATCATGATGCTCTTTGACCTTGCCTTCACTGCTCTCAAATGGACAGAGGATCTGGTCACTGCATAGAGCTCGGATTACTGGGGGAGGTTCTATTACAGAGGATGGGGGAGGGGTGGGGTGGGAGTGAGGCAGCATGTCAGATCACTATGGTATCTAATGGCAGTCAGAGAGAGTAGGTGGTGATTGGGAGTTGTGCAACCTGATAGGCTAGGGGCTGCAATGGTGGTTATGGCAGTCCAATGCATTTGGCAGGGTGTGGGACAAATGCAGACAGATTGCAAGAAGTGATTTTAGGGTCTGGCATAAACATTGCTTCTCCTCCTGACCCACAAACAGTGCCTTAAAGCATTTATCACATGGATATTGACTCCTTCATCACTTTTCGTTTATTGTCTTTCATCATTGATGTGAATGAAGAATAAAGTCGCTGGTAATTTGGAGCTGGCTACCCTCATTTAAATACTTAAATAACAAGTCTGCCCTTTTTAACTAACTTGTGTCTTGATCTTCACATGTCTCTCTTAAAACATGGATATGCTCACCCTGGTTTCCTTCTGCTGACTTTTTTGAAAATTTAACCTTTCACATAACATTGACCCACCCATTTTTGGAATTAAAATTTCAGATCTTAGATTCTGAGTTTCGGAGAACCCAGAAAAGAAACAACTTTCATATATACGTCTTTTTTCTTGACCCATGGATACCACAAAACACTTTTCAGGTATAATCATGTTGTAACATCAGGGCTCAGTAATCCCTGTGTCATGCTTTTACATTATCAAAACTATCAACAATATGATAAATCATATTTCATAAATCACATCTTTCCATGGAAGAACTTTTATAAATATTTTCTCTAACTGTGGAAACCCTATTCACATGACTAGTCACAATATTACATATTTAATACTTTAGAACAAATGTTAGCATGTAGTTCCAAATATTCTGCTATTATGTCAGAGATTATTAGATTAGATTCCCTACAGTGCGGAAACAGGCCCTTCGGCCCAACAAGTCCACACCAACCCTCTGAAGAGTAACCCATCCAGTCCCATTCCCCTCTGACTAATGCACCTAACACTATGGGCAATTTAGCATAGCCGATTCACCCGCCCTGCATATCTTTGGACTGTGGGAGGAAACCGGAGCAACCGGAGGAAACCCACGCAGACACAGGGAGGATGTGCAAACTCCACACAGATAGTTGCGCGAAGCTGGAATCGAACCTAGGACCTTGATGCTGTGAGGCAGCAGTGCTAACCACTGAGCCACCCACGCTGTTTAGAAAAAAATAAGGAGCATGATTTAAAAAGAACAATACATCAATTGATCCGACTGACATTGTGCACACACAAAGATCTCCTCAACTTACTCAGACTTTCAAGCAAAACAGACAACAAAAGGTAAAAATCAAGTTTCTCCCTGACCTTAGAGGTTATTGAAAATGCAGTGAAACTGATTCATCATTACAATTTACACGAGTCAGCTTTAAGTGGTACCGTTCCATAAATGAGTTTCTCACCTCAACAGGATGTTTCAATGCACACCCCAATGAAACATTCCCTCTACAAGGACACACAGCATTATGGAAGATTTAGAAGGAAAAGTTCTGTTGTCAGTTCTGACAACAACTGATATACCAATAAAAAGACATACTTGAGTTTAATGTGTGGAAATTTCATACATTAAATAAGTGACCGCAATTTCATTTAAAAATGTGAAGCTATTTTGTGCTGAACTGCACTCATCAATGTTGTCAAAGAACCTCAATCAACGATAATGCTTTTAATGTCAGTCAATTGCATTCAAAATGGATGCATTCCGGATGTATAACTTCTAGTTGTTAGGAACATTATTGTCAAATAGCACATATGCATTTTCTTTAAGATATTGCCATCACTCCATTTAATCATGCCCAAGAACAATTCAATATAAATGGTAATATTCATTTTTGATGGATTCTTTTCAGCTGACAGAAGGCAATCTGGATTCTCGGTACAATAAATTGTTGCACTACTCTTCTTCTTCCTTGGTTAGATTCTCTTCTGTACATCTACTCCATTTCAGTACACTTTTCAGAGGGGCAAGCTAGTTTTAATCAATGTGAGCTAGCCAGCTTTAATCTGTACTTTAAACAGTGTGGGCTAACTTCAGTCAATACAGGCTAAGTTTATTCTGTGCAGGCTTGTTTTAAACAGTGCAGGCTACTTTCAAATGGAGCTGGAACATAACAATTTTAGGCCCTCTGCTGATGTATGCAGCCAATAAGCAGCATGATAAGCATTGATTGTACATAATAAACAATATAATTTGCAGGCAATGTAAAGTTATTCTGCTTCCTGTTTGTACTGAACAACCAAGGATTATCATGTGCCATAATCCCTGCACTTACATTTAGAAGTATCTAAGTTAGACACCTAGATATCTTCCATCATCGTCCTAGAGCAGCAAAGTGACTGATGCAGGGAGTCTGGACATGTGAAATTACCATTAAAGCCAAATGCTCATTTTCCCAATGGTATTCATAGCTGGTACTTCGTGTACAGCTCATATGAACACAATTATCCTTACCTTAATGGGTTCAGATGCTTGTATGGCCATCTGAGATGAGATAACAAATTGTTTAATACCCCAAGTCACTGTGGATTCTTTTTCAGGATCAGGTTTACAACAGGCAAATCCTTTTTGACGCAGTGTTTGCAGGATGTGAATTTTTAAACCTGCATGTAATTATTTTTCTTTAAGACATATTTAACATAATTCATCATCAAATCCTTATTATCAACAAAAATATCAAGTTCCAAAACTGTGACAATTCGCACATATGTTCATTAAGCGTGTTGCAATTAACTTAGATGCAAACTGATGTGTGTATTGGTTTTGACATTGTTTATTCCTTCCTGACTTTAAATTTGTCCACTCAGAATCTAACAGGGTTGGGCATTTCCACTTGTCTCCTCATACAAATGAGATTGCAGAAACTGGAGAAAATCCATCACTGCTTCACTGATTCCCTGATTCCATCACTTCTTATCACCATATTCCCAAACATCTTCTGTACAAAAACATGTAGACTTGTCTCGAGTTTATTTATAGGATTTATTCCAAAAGTTTTCCTTGGTCATTTGTTTTGTTATTCCATAAATTATTAACGATCTGGTAAACAGAATAGTTTTACCTATCTTCTTACTGCTATTAATCTCCATTTAAAACTTGACTTTCTTGAAGGAAAACGGATGTTATTCTAACTGCACCTTGCTTGCACATGTAGGCATTCTACTGTAATAATTAACCTAGGCAGCAGTGATACAAGTTACTAATGTCCAGCCGTTTTGATATTGTTAGCTGATTTGCCTTCTCCTGGCAAAAAATGGTGAGCTATAAGTGCTAATCTCAATATATCCAGTTAAATTATCATTACCTGGACAGGGAATAGTGTGTCTGCCAGTAAGCAGGAAGGTCAGCTGAGTAGGAAATTAAGGATGAAGAATGAGATTGCTGAAGGATATCATGTTAGTGTAATAGAGTGAAATATAAACAGAGTCAATTAGTTCAAATGATCTCAACCAGACAGATAAGAAATGCAAGGCAAAATATGTAATGATCAGAAGAGACAAAATGCTTTCAGCTCCTGGGGCTGGAGTGAGTAACATAAGGGAAGCCAGAAAGACACTGGAGTCAAACATAATACTCTCATCTGCATCACTGAAATCAAAGTTAGAGCCTGAAGGACAAAGTTTCCTTTTGGGATTGAAACTCTAGGAGTTTCGTACAGACTGATCCTTATCATAGATATTACTTTGAGGATTATATAAATATGTGTGAATAAGGTCAATAATTATCATAATTTCATATCATTAATGCTGCCCGCACAAGCACAATCACTGAACTTCAAGAAATAATCCATTATGTGAAACGTTTCCAGACGTTTCAATTCAGAATGTGTTATGTATGCAAATATTGTAATAATAATGCACATTTTATTCCTGAGTTGTACATTACAGGTGTGCATAGAATTTGTTTAATACAAATGGCTACTGAAGTGCATTGGCATAACAGAGAGTAATGTCAGTTCTCAGGCAAAAACACTTGTATTAATTAGAAATTTGAATCTAGACATTGCTTCAGAATAATTCAACACAACCCAGATCCCACTTACATTATTAATCACCCAGTGTGGAAACGTGACAACCAAAACCTTAGTGAGCTTTGAAATTTCAGTGGACACACTAATGCAGATAATCCATGGTAGTCTGTGTTATATTTACTACTATCCATAGGATAGTACTCTCAATAAATTAAGCTGGTTGTGAAGCACAGACTACCATGAAAGAGGATCCTCTTGAAAAAAAACATACCTTTTTGTTGTCTATTCTTAACTTCTTAACTACGCAAGATCCTTAGAACAACTTTCTTCCCTCAACTTCAGTGTTGATTAACTCTTGAGATGTCCTTGCTGTATTAACAAAGTCATGAATAAAATCTATCTAACTAAAGCCTCAAAGCTGGGCAAGAATGACATTGTTCATGACTGTTAAGGTGTCCGTGGCTCTTTGTACACACAGAGAGACACCTTGAATCTATTCATTCTTGCTGGAAACAAGCAGGAGGAGAGCAAGAACAAAGAACAAAGAACCTTGCAGCACAGGAACAGGCCCCTCCATCCTCCAAGCCTGTGCCGATCCAGATTCTCTATCTAAACCTGAGTGGAAGTGTTGCAAATTTGCCCATGGAATATATTGTCATTGATTCTGCACACACTACCTTACGTACATCTCATATAATCTCATTTAGTTTTCCTAAACTGAAATGGATCCCATTCGCCTTTGTGATCATTGGGTCATACATGTGAATGTCCGCTACCTTGGAAGTCGTCCTGATTCCTTTAATCCTCTGTACTATTTGAATCACCATGACAGGTCAAAAAGCTGGCAACTGGCTGACAAGTGTTATCCACTCATGACATGGTGGTCTCTGACTCTGGTCTGCTGCCTGCACATGCATGTACACCAGACTTGTGATGGACTGAGACATGTTGGATAATCAGATAGCAGAGCATCAGGAAGAAGAAGAAAGGCTACAAACTTGACAGCATCCTCCTTCCCAGCTTCTACATGATGAAATAGCGAATGAATAACACTAATCACATCACCTCCCTATGAATGAATGTCAAACTCCTTATCATTCCTCTCTTGGTGACTGCATCACCCTCCTTCTGACAAGTTAAAAACTGCCTGAAACTGCACAGTCCCATGAAAATTAATAAACTAAAGCATTCCAAACCACAACCAAGAATACATCCTTGCATTCTATCATTGCTCTTTTACATATCTTAGCCTATCCTGGTCTTCTGCAAGGTACTTCCTTAACAGCTGCATTATGGCTGATTGAAGATTGCTGACCTACAACTGATAGAGAAAGCAGATGACCTTTGAGAATGACCTTGAGTAACCTTTTACCTGGAAGGAGCAACTTCACTTTGCACCAGTCTGAGCAGTTTGGTTGACAGGCAACATTACGGATAGTGGAGAGTTTTTGTGAAACAGTAGTAGTCCCCCTGCCTCTGAGCCAGGAGGCCAAGGTTCAAGTCTCACCTGCACCAGAAGTGTGTAATGACATCTCCAAACAGGTCCATTAGAAACTTTTTCCCAGGGATGCCAGTTGTGTAGGAAAGGTAGAAGTGTAAATACTGTCAGCCTGAGAGAGGGCACGGAGGCAACGCATTTCCTCCAGGGTTTCACTCCAACAATCCTCACAATTCATATGTAGAGCAAACCGATGGAGGTCCATTATGCCCTCACACGGTAATGTCTAGAGCTAGGCTGGCCCAATTCTAATCTTACACTTTCACACTCAGATTCTTGATGATATACCTGCATTGGTTGTTGATTCACATATGATATCTCCAAACCAGATCATTAAGGGTTAATTGGACAAATACACAAAAAATAGTCTTAGTGGACAAGAGTAGTTGGTAATGACCTTGTCCTGACTTAGAAACTGGATCCTTTGCATGGACTCCTAGATTTCACCAAGCACAGAGAACCACCTGGGAAAGTACTCAGAATAGCAATATGGCATATAATGTCAGGTTTAGAATAACATTAATACTGGGGCACTCTCACCATCAGACTGGGGTTCACAAACCAATGCCATGCAAACTGGGTTAGAGTTACGAGTGCCATCCATCACCTAGGAGTCCCTGATGGGCAGAAGGCAATGAGACTTGCTTGTTGAATCAGTGTAAAGTAGTTTAAGGTCATGGGTTGGCTCATTAGTTTGCATGTATTTATATTAGATTAAGCTAATAAATTTGTTTTGAATCAACATCCATGTGTATTCTTGTTTTCATTTTGATCATATCTTAAAGAACCCAATTGGCATTTTCATTACAGTGCTGTAGTCAGGTCTTTTGAGGAACTGATGCAGGTGCTTATTGCTACTGCATTGGAAAGACTGAACTCCAAACTTTGCAGGAAGCCTCTGTGCCAAGTTAGTCTCTGTCATAACAAAGAAAGATCAGTGGAGTTGTTGATAGAGTAGAAGGTTTGTCAAAGGATATATTGGGATATAGATAAGTTGTAGATATGAGCGGCGAAATGGCAGATGGGTAAGTGTGAGGTGCTGCACTTTGGGCGATCAAATGTTAAGGAAAAGTATACAGCTAATGGCAAGACCCTGAACAGCATTGATGTACAGAGGGATCTTGGGGTTCAAATCCATGGCTCCCTGAGAGTGGCTACACAAGTAGATTGGATGGTAAAGAAGGCAAATGGCATACTTGCCTTTATTAGTCAAGGAATTGAGTATAAGAATCATAGAATCCCTACAATGTGGAAATAGGCCATTTGGCCCAACAAGTCCACATTGACCCTCCAAAGATTAACCCACCCAGACCCATTCCCCTAAACTACACACTATGGGGCAACTTAGCATGGACAATTATTCAAACTTGCACATTTTTGGACTGTCTGAGGAAACCCATGCAGACACAAGGAGAATGTGCAAACTCCACACACTCATCTGAGGCTGAAATTGAACCCAGGTCCCTAGCACTGTGAGGCAGCAGTGCTAACCACTGAGCCACCATGCTGAAATATGATGTCATATTGCTGCTTTATAAGACTTTGGTTTGGACATATTTAGAGTATTGTGTTCAATTCTGGTCAGGAGGAATGTGGTGGCTTTGGAATGGTTGCAGAAGAGGTTTGCCGGGATGCTGCCTGGATTATTGGTATGAGCAATAAGGCAAGGCTAGAAAAATTCAGGTTGTTTTCTCTGGAGAGGCAGAGGCTGAGGGAGACTTAATATGAGTCTATAAAGTTATGAGATGCATCGATAAGGTTGACAGTCAAAATATTTTTCTCAGAGTTGAAATATCTAATACTAGGGAGCAAGCATTTAAGGTGGGGGGGGGGGGGGGGGGAGAAGTTCAAAGGAGATGTGAGAGGCAAATGTTTTCACACAGAGAGTTTTAGGAGTCTGGAACGTGCTGCCAGGTAGTGGTAGAAGCAGAAACAATAGGGGTGTTTAAGGAATTTTTAGATAAGCACACGAATATGCAAGAAATGGAGAGATATGGACCAAGGGCAGGCAGAAGGGTTTGGTTTAACTTGGCATCATGTTTGGTACAACATCATGGGATGAAGGGCCCATTCCTGTGCTGTTCTGTTCTGTGTTCTATGTTAAACCATGTTGAGATCATGCAAAGTCTTTTTGGTAGTTTTTTTTCAGTCACCAACAATTTGGTCATAAATATTCATGAGTCTTCATCCAGAGTCCAGCCCTGACTCATGTTCTGAAACCTGTACAACAAAAGTAGTGTGTAATTTTACATTCAGTATAGCTGGAACATTGTGCCAGCCTTTTACGTGCCCTGGTTCTTGTGCGTATATATGCCAGTGTCTCATGATGTGTAGATCCCTCATCCATCCTAACTTCAAAACTCTGTACAGTAATAGTCTATGCTACCTCTGATTACAAGTTTGAGTGAGTTTTTTTTTAAATCATATGTTACTTCCTCCGTTAACTGAATTCTTGGGTTCTGAAATTAACATTTTACCCAAGGGTCAAGGATTGGGTTGTGGTATCTGGCTTTTCAATAAGAAGAGACTGTGTGATTAGGGAGAAGTGTCATACAACAGGAAGATCAAGTTTATTGATAGACTCATTATAAATCACTTCAATCATGAGTGACCATAACTTTACTGATGTCCTTCCCATGATAACCAGAGCTGTTTCCTCCAAGGGGTTCAAAAAACATAGGTGTGGTTGTCCTTTATGAGTTTGGTGCTATTGTCTGCTGTATACATCAGGTTTTACTGCAAGTAAGAGAAATATGCGCCAGTGAGTGCCTAACAGTTTTGTTTCAGAGGCAGCATTGTCATAAATGAACAGCGTCCAGTGAACTTGAGCTGAGTTATGGATGATAGACTTGCAATAGTGTTAAACGAATGAGCTTCAGCTTGAGCTAAAGCATATGCACACTTGAATCGTGTTTGATACAATTTGTAGCAGGTCTGTGATGCAGGTTTTGTGAATTGAACAGTGGACAAATCTGGTGGCACAGTTCATAGCATGTGTCATTTGAAGATTCATTTACCTTGACAATCTGTGGGAAATCATTACACATTTTTCTCTGCTACATTGAAGTACCTTGAGCAACATTCCTGGCAATGATCTCTACCACGATGTGTTCCCAATGTCTCCTAAGCATGTGTTAGGATGATCTGCAGTTTTCTCCTACCTCCTATCCCTTCCACTAAAACTCCCAGTGCCTAATTAGGATACCTGCAGTACACTCCTTGGCATGTTTAACCATCTTCAAATCAGATCCTGTTCACAACTCATTCCTACCATTCTTGCAGTGACAATGCATCTTCTTTTTAACAATGCCATGCTGCCTTTTCAATACTTGCCATTGGTACTTGCGATATTGGGTCCCAACCTGATGCTCGCAGCCAATGAACAGTGTAATTAAAACAGGCAGCGTTCAGCAATCAGGTAAAAAAGCAGGCAGCACAACTCCTACGTCTGGTTTTGAGTCGTGCCTAATTTAACCCTCTGTAACTGCAAAGGCCAATTTGTGATCAAATGATGAATTGTAAATGAGTTTGTTAATCAAAATAAATGCAACATCAATTAATTGAGTTGTTAGGTATTCCTGAAGCATTACCTTCTATGAGAATACAGATAGGATATAAATACTAAAATAATCTTCCTGCTTTGACAGTACAGGGAACATTTCCATTATTGTTTCCACTCACAGGCACGCTTACAGCACATGTTGAGTTTGTAAGACAATACACTGATAGCATGTTAAAACTCACCAAGATGAACTCAAACAGAGCTCATACTAAGATACAATAATCAGCAGATTACATTACATGGAGAAAATGGTGAACACATCATTTCAATTTGAATTCAGCGTGAAATTTGTTTCTGTCATTTTTGGTACTAAAATATTGATGAAAGAAGATTAAATTTCAGGACCAGCATTTTATTTTGTATTGGATGCATTTGGAGATAGGATGCAGAAAGGAAATCATTGTTTTGTATGATTTTCCAATCAATCAAGAAAACAGGCAAAATTATGCTGTTCCTCTAATACACATAATAAATTTCACATCAAGGACATTCATGAATATTTATTATTAGAGGATCCTGTGTAACAGTTCCTAGTGTGGAATATTTACTCATTTCACAAAAGAGTCAGCAGTCGCCCAGAATTTAATATTGGTTTTAAAAGCTGCACCTGCTGGTCATGCCAGAATAAATCACATTAGATTTTGTTTTAAAATGTAGCACCAACACAGCGTGCTGAAAATAAAACTTGTCTTCTTAAATAATTCCATGATTGCAAGATCTGATAAAACCACCACAATAGCAATACGCACCCCAGATTGTCTTGATATAGCAATTTGTGGTGTGCAGGAACTTACATGAAGGATATATTTATGGCTCCACAGCATCCATTTTAAAAATGTATACCACGAGCTACATATTCGGTTTTGCGTGTCATTATTATTTGTGTTGGTTTTATATCCAACTGACTTTGAACTGTGGCCATGAGCTCATTGACGATACCACCCACATGCTTGAATGTTTTCAATTTATACACAAATTAAGTCTTGCAATGATTTCACGAACTTTACAGAAAATGTTCTTCATTAATTTCAGAGTCTTACTAAACCTAATTATATGCCTTTGGTTTGAAAATAAGTATTACAGATTATTGCAAAATCTTGCAGTTCAAAAACAAATTCAAATGCTGATGTTTATATGCTATTGCTTCTCTTCTCATCCATTTGTCACCTTTCACCTCTCCCTACATTCCTTTACCAATAATATGTTTATTTTGCTTCCCATTAAGTACATCTACGCCAGTCATCTAACTACTTATAGTCATCAGTTTGACAGTCAAACAGGCCTTTAGGTCTGGACACTGCAAACAGTTGAAATATCCAGCAACTGCTTGCTGACTGAAGGCCCAACAGGAAAGAGAAAATGGCAATGTGAAGTTCACATTCTTGAATTGAATTTAGAGTGTTTAAGTTAAAAAAAAATAGGATTTTCAGCAATTATGCCTCTAGCAATTACTCAAATGACAGACTTCTGTACAAGGGTATTAGTACACCAATGGCACAACAACATGAAAATCAGTACAGCGTTAGATAGTTCCATTATGAGAAGACAAATGCATGAACGCAAATTCAGTGACATGCCAATGACTGAAAGTACAGTTCAAATAAAAACCTCCTCTAACGAAGTGTTAGAAACGTGGATAAACAGAATGCAATGTCCAAACCAGGACAAGTTGCTCAAATTACCAACTTTAGCAACCAATATCAACAAATTAAAATTAAAGGACAAGAATTTAGTTTACAATCAGACAGGAAGCCTGTGACCAGTGGTGTGCCACAAGGATTGGTGCTGAACCCACTTCTTTTTGTCATTTATATAAACGATTTGGATGTAAACATAGGAGGTATGGTTGGTAAGTTTACAGACAATACTAAAATTGGAGGTGTAATGGACAGTGAAGAAGGTTACCTCAGAGTACAATGGGATCTTGATCAGATGGGCCAATAGGAGTGGCAGGTGGAGTTTAATTTAGATAAATGTGAGGTGCTGCATTTTGGAAAGGCAATCAGAGCAGGACATGTTTACTTAATGGTAAAGCCTGCGGAGTGCTACTGAACAAAGAGACCTTGGAGTGCAGGTCCATAGTTGCTTGAAAGTGGAGTCGCAGGTAGATAGGTTAGTGAAGAAGGCTTTTAGTATGCTTGACTTCATTCATCTGTGCATCGAATGTAGGAGTTGGGAGGTCATGTTGTGGCTGTACAAGACATTGGTTAGGCCACTTTTGGAATATTGCGTGCAATTCTAGACTCCCTCTTATAGGAAGAATGTTGTGAAACTGGAAAGGGTTCAGAAAAGATTTACAAAGATGTTGAGAGGGTTGAATAGCTAAGGGCTGTTTTCCCTGGAGCATCAGAGGCTGAGGGGTGACCTTATAGAGATTTATAAAATCATGAGGGGCATGGATAGGATAAATAGACAAAATCTTTTCTCTCAGGTAGGTAAGTCCAGAATTAGAGGGCATAGGTTTAGGGTGAGAGGGGAGATATATAAAAGGTCCTGAGGGGCAACTTTTTCATGCAGAGGTTGGTGTATGTATGGAATGAGCTGCCAGAGGAAGTGGTGGAGGCTGGTACAATTGCAACATTTAAAAGGCATTTGGATGCCAGATGAATAGGAAGGGTTTAGAGGGATATGGCCAAATGCTGGCAAATGGCACTAGATTTATATCGGATGTCTGGTTGGCATGGAAGGGTTGGACCAAAGGGTTTGTTTCCATGCTGTACATCTCTATTACTCTGACTCAAAGCAAATGTAAAGCTGAAAGCATGTTTTTTTTTCAATTTGTTTCCTTGATTAGCAATGCTTATTTATAATGCATAGTGGGGCTTACTGAGACAGCTCTAATTAGGAAAACGTTCAACTTGGATTCCAATATAAAAATATTTAATTTTATCTAGTATGATGGAAATCGCATAATCCATGTCAAATAATCCATGTTTAGCACTGCATAATAAGTAGTGGTAGTTATAATCTCATAGCCTGACTCACAATCATACTTCCATTACCAAGTTCCAACGACGTTCTGGACACATCAGGGTAAGACAAATATACTGTAATCAGGCAAGAGACTTTAGATTTTCAATTGAAACTGATATGTGCACCTGGATGAAATCAATCTTCATTGTCAATTTAATAAGGGCTATGTTTGCAGATCCCATTCTGAAATATAGCTAAGTATTTGGACTTACTATGTACCCATTTCAACGACACTTGATTGTTATTTGACTTGGGTAAAAGGGTGTTACAAGGATGACTCATCATTGAGTCCAGTATCAAATAAACAGACCTCAGGTTTAACCAATCACTTTTCTTAATATCTGAAAAAAGGAAGAAATTCAATCCAATTACAATGGTACCCATGCTCTTTTTTTAGATTGTGAGTCACCTCATCCAAGAATTTGCTCTGTCTCTTTTAGCAAACCAAACCATGACCACAAACTCACAGGTCCAAATTTGGACATTCTGAATTGAACTACTGTCAGAAAATTGGCCAGAGTAAATTAAACAGCAGCCAACAGTTACTGGCTACAGGAAACGGTGGAAACCAAGATCAATAATGTCACAAAAGTTCAGGGGAAACAGTTACAACTAGCTCGAAGTTTGTGCATTGGAGGAGTCTTACTCAGACTTGATGACAAGCCAGTATCTAAGGCTATTACACTTTACACCTCCCCAGCATGGCAACAGTGAAGGGCATGATTCTATTGGATCCTTCGAACCCAGCTCATGACCCCATTGCCCAAAAGCCGCAGAACAGTCTGGAAAGTCAAGGTGAGGGGGGATAAACATTCACACCTGGATGGCATCCCGTCAGTGAAGAAATCATCCCAGCCCAGCAGCAGAGCTCCACCTACCTGGAGTCAGAGAGAGAGAGAGAGAAGATCCACCCTGACCTGCAAGACCCAGCATCATGGAAGAGCATCAGTCCTATGTCAGAGAGGAAGGAGATCCCAATGGCCGAGCTCAAACATGTGAATTGTTGCAGGTAATATCCTTGCTGATGTGGACAAAGTTAGATGGAGACCAAATACCTTGGGAATTTGAAAATGTTCACATGGTATTTTTAGATTAGATTCCCTGAAGTGTGGAAACAGGCCCTTTAGCCCAACCCTCTGAAGAGTAACCCACCCAGACCCATTTCCCTCTGACTATGCACCTCACACCATGGGCAATTTAGCATGGCCAATTCACTTGACCTACATATCATTAGACTGTGGGAGGAAACTGGAGCACCTGGAGGGAACCCACGCAGACACTGGGAGAATGTGCAACTCCACACAGAGTTGAACCTGGGACCCTGGGGTTTTGAGGCAGCAGTGCTAACCACTGAGCCACAGTGCCGTGTTTTTAATAAGGAATATTTTGTTAAAAAAATTGAATTGATCTGCAAACTGAATTCTGTGCCTCTTTGCCTCACTGAGAAGGGCATTTGGGTGAAGTGTTTTTAATTCATAAACTGGTCAAAGTGTTCTATGTATGAACAACAAAACATTTTCACAGAATTTCAGCAAGATCTATCCTATAAATTGCCTTTTTTGGTTCATGAAAACACCTCTTATTCTCAGCTTTTTTATTTTACTTGTGTGTGCTTGCCAAATAACCTCAATTTAAAATCCATTTTTCTGACTGTGTAGTGTTTGTTCATTGCAGAAAATTTATTTATTTTCCATTAATACAGTTCATTTTCTGCAAAATAGTATTGAATCTTGACATTACCATTTGAAGCAAATTTCTACCTTAAAAATGATCATTTCCGAGTAACCCTTCCAATTAACACTAGAGAGGCGATTTATTTCTGTCTTTTAATCATTCCCACTGCAGAGAGAAGGTCACAGTTGCCTGAGATCCTTTTTCAGATGGCATTACTGCAATGATGGATGAGAGCTTGTGAAAAGTGTTTGGAAAATTTGACTACTAATACAGATTGAGAGGAATCTGATAAAGGAGCAGAACGAGCTTGCTGCATATCCATCAGATGAGGCACATCTTCTCCAGTGTATTTTCAAAACATAATTGCAAAAGTAGGGCAAGGGGAAATAAATGCAGCTTTCAGCATGTCAAAATCAGTAACTGTTGCGATTACTGAATTCAAAGAACCTGCCACTAAATAAAAAGCATTTTCATGAAAATGAATGCAGTTTATGAATAGTCCGGTATAGTGATGCGTTGAATACTATACCTCCTTATCCTCAAAGTATCAAACTTGACAAAGCTCAGTTATCAGTTTCTGAAAGAAAAAAATATAAGTCATTTGTTACATTATTCTACTTTAAGGCATTTAGAATTGGAATATAACAGGTAAACAGAGGAAAATACAGTGATATACTCAAACAAAAATTAGGGAACTGATTGGTGTTAGCAATAGTTTAAGTTTGTAACACAATTTGGCTTATGGAACATTTAGAGTGTGATCTTTGATAAAGAACATTTCTTGTGTAAAAATAATTAGCAATTTAAAAGAACCATGAGCCCTGCAAGCATACCTTATCCTTTCACACTACCATCTTTATTTTGATTTTTCAGTTTATTGTTTGAACAACTTGAATACAGCTGTCATAGACAGGTTACATTATAATGTGCATCCAGGTGTTTCCTCCTCTGCATAGCACAGGCCATGCTTAGAGGATTTAACAATAGTTTTGCTGCCATCATCACTGTTTTCTTGAAGGTCATTGCCCATAATAAAATGGTCGATAGCAGCAGGGTTGGAATTAAAGTGGACCTGGATGATGTAAGTTCCCTTCTGAATTAAAAAAAACACACAAAGAACTATTGGTTATCTCCCTCCAATGCCATGCATTAAAAAAAATGAATTAGTTCCGTTAATGAAGGAGCTGGCAGAAAAACTAGATTAGATCCCTGGGTACATTATTCTTTTATCACAGGGCATTTTCCTTTCCAAATCAAATTAATTGGACAAGTTGGATTCTCTTAAAATAAAGCCATCATTGCCCACTGCCAGGAAAATGGACATGACAGACATAATCTTGTGCAGATTGTCGCAAACAAAATGTACATTAACGGAATAGCAGCTCTTGCAGTTTACCAATGAACTGCAATTGTGTACAGGAGCATGTAGTTCTATATGTGCAATCAATGATCCCTGAAATTGAGGAAATTTCGCCAACCGTAAAAGAAAACATGGGCTCTCTCCCTCGGTTGACAGTCTTCAATGAGGAAAGTAACAAAGTTTCTTGCTGTTGCAAACGGCACATTAGTTACTTTCTTAAAACATTTGTGCACTGCAGATTCCTGGATACTGTTACACAAATTGGATTCAAAATAGTTAAGGGTAAAAATTAGTTGAAACTTTATTGCTGGAACAGCACAGCAGGTCAGGCAGCATCCAGGGAACAGGAGATTCGACGTTTCGGGCACAGGCCCTTCCTCAGGAATGAGCAGAGAGTGTTCAGCAGGAGAAGATAAAAGGTAGGGAGGAGGGACTTGGAGGAGGGGCGTAGGAAATGTGATAGGTGGAAAGAGGTCAAGGTGAGGGTGATAGGTCGGAGTAGGATGGAGGCGGAGAGGTCAAGAAGAAGACTGCAGGTCAGGAAGGCGGTGCCGGGCTGGAGGGATCCGGCTGAGACAAGGTGGGGGGAGGGGGGATGAAGAAACTGGTGAAGTCCAAGTTCATCCCCTGCGGTTGGAGGGTTCCCAGTCGGAAGATAAGACGCTCCTCCTCCGACCGTCGGGTTGTTGTGGTTTGGCGGTGGATGAGTCCAATGACCTGCATATCCTCGGTGGAGTGGGAGGGGGAGTTGAAATGCTGTGCTACAGGTTGGTTGGGTTGGTTCGTCCGGGTGGCCCAGAGGTGCTCTCTGAATCGCTCCGCAAGTAGACGGCCTGTCTCCCCAATATAGAGGAGGCCACACCGGCTGCAGCGGATGCAGTAGATGATGTGGGTGGAGGTGCAGGTGAATCTGTGGCGGATATGGAAGTTTCCTTTGGGGCCTTGGAGAGAAGTGAGGGGGGAGGTGTGGGCGCAAGTGTTGCACCTCCTGCGGTTGCAAGGGAAGGTGCCGGGAGTGGAGGTTGGGTCGGTGGGGGGTATGGATCTGACAAGGGAGTCGCGGAGGGAGTGGTCTCTACGGAAAGCTGATAGGGGAGGGGAGGGAAATATATCCTTGGTGCTGGGGTCTGTTCGGAGGTGGCGGAAGTGACGGCGGATGATGCGCTGTACATGGAGATTGGTGGGGTGGTAGGTGAGGACCAGTGGGGTTCTGTCCTGGTGGCGGTTGGAGGGGCGGGGCTCAAGGGCGGAGGAGCGGGAAGTGGAGGAGATGCGGTGGAGGGCACCGTCGACCACGTCGGGGGGGAAATTGCGGTCCTTGAAGAAGGAGGCCATCTGTGTTGTCCGTATTTTGAACTGGTCCTCCTGGGAGCAGATGCGGCGGAGACGAAGGAATTGGGAGAATGGGATGGCGTTTTTACAGGGGGCAGGATGGGAGGAGGTGTAGTCCAGGTAGCTGTGGGAGTCGGTTGGTTTGTAGTAGATGTCCGTGTTGATTCGGTCGCCTGAGATAGAAACAGAAAGGTCTAGGAAGGGGAGGGAGGAGTCCGAGACTGTCCAGGTGAATTTGAGGTCGGGGTGGAAGGTGTTAGTGTAGTGGATGAACTGTTCAACCTCCTCGTGGGAGCACGAGGTCGCGCCGATACAGTCATCAATGTAGCGAAGGAAAAGATGGGGGGTGGGGCCAGTGTAGTTGCGGAAGATGGATTGAACTCCAATCTCCTAGTCTCGAGCGAGGGACTCTATCACTGCACTGCAACACCCTTGCAATTGATGTCTCTGTATGCACACTGGGAGGAGTATATTGGCAGGGCTCGCTTTCACCTGTGGTAGTACATAATCTGATTTTTCCCTTATTAATTATTATTCCTCACTCTGTCCTCAGTCTAAAACAGCAACCTGCATTATATTAATAGTTTGGAAACCAAATTTCTATTTTAAATGAGTCTGCTGCCTGACTCTGAGGGCCACTTTAGTTGTAAAGTCATAATTGCCACTGATCACTGTTACAGCCACATTAACATGAGGCAATCGATCAACATCAACCTTTCTCAGGGAGCTATTGTCCTACTTTTGCGGAGCAACTGGATTTAGTCTACTCTTAATTAGACTGAACCCAGAAATAAATTTTGGCTTGTTGTACCTAGCATTGCTAAAGTGATAATAATTGAAAGCACTGAGGGAGAAATTGACAAAATGTTAAAACTGAGAAAGGGGGGGCCACGATGCACAATAAACTCACACTTATTTAGTACTTTGCAGGTTGCTTGTTAATAGATACTGCTTACTATATTACCTGATTGCTACTTACAGACAACACTCCCTGTATTATTCATTGATCTGCTCACAACAACCAAAGATATTGCCAATGAAAGTCAGCCTACACCTTCAAAGGCTACAATAAAAAAGCAGTGATCATTTGAAAATTCAGTCTGTGTTCTGAAATGTTGTGAAATGGCTGAACAACTGAGAGCATGAGCACCTAGCTTTGTACTGGAGGGTTTTGTTTTTAACTTCCAGTGATGCATTCAATGTAAAACTGAATGATTCATGTTTCTACGCACATTACAACAGAAACACAGACCCAGCAACAACTGTGGCAGCATCTGTGAGGAGAAATCAAAAGGTAATGTTTCTGGTCTGGTGACCCTTCCTCAGAACCTAGTTCTATTTATGTTCCCAACCCTGCCAATGTACTTCAGTTTCCTGGCATCCCAGGTCAAGTTGATGAAGCCTGCTTTTTCCAGGCCCAAAGCTGCTCAATATCATCTTCCAAAGCCATCAATCGGTCTCTTCAGTTGAAGGTCTCCAGCTTTCCACAAACATAATGCAGCCGCCAGGTAACATCTCAAAATATTACAATGAAGAGGCCAATGCACACAGATGATAGGCACTAAGGAAATGGCTGTATATCAGAGGAATGCTACTGGTGGGGCAAGGAATTCATAGCCATAGAAACCCCATCTGTCAGTGCCACATTGCTGCAAAATGACAGATGTAGCTACCTTCCAAAAGGAAGGACAGTTTCCTACCAACACTCGGATGTTCAGGAAAGCAGTGACTACTGAGTGCTGGGGGGACAGATAACCCCTGGATCTGCCAATGCTCTCCCCCACCCCCAGTCCAAATTTAGCCGGAAGCTGCTGTCTTTCCCTCACCATCATGAGGAGCTGTTCAGCTGAACTGTTCAATTGTCGGCACCACTTTTAAAACGTTTGTCATCTCAACATTACCTCTGCTCCCAGTGTTTGCCCCAGCAACTGCATTCTCAGTTCCTGCCTCCCCTGGGATATGTAGCTCATCAACCACAGTCTGGGAAATTGCACATGAACAACAGTTACCTTATGGGCAGCACGGTGGCTCAGGGGTTAACACTGCTGCTCCACAGGGTCAGGGACACAGCTTTGAATCCAGCTTCAGGTGACTGGCTGTGTGGAGCTTGTACATTCCCTCCACATCTGTGTGGGTTTCCTCCAGGTGCTCTGGTTTCCTCCCACAGTCCAAAAATGTGCAGGTTAGATGAATTGTCAATGCTAAATTGCCCGTAGTGTATAGGGATGTGTAGATTAGATGCTTTAGTCAGGGGACATGTAGAGTAAGAGGGTAAAGTAATGGATCTGGGTTGGTTACTCTTCAGAGCATTAGTGTGGACTTTTTGGGCCAAATAGCTTGTTTCCACACTGTAGGGATTCTATGATTACACACAGAACACAGTGATTAAGTAGCTTTTTCGCAGATTAATTCTGGTTTCAGGAGATTTGTCAGTAGGAACATGCACAGTCAGCCATTTTAACAGCCAACTTTGCAATTGCAATTGGAATTCCTCTTTAAGGGCGAAAACAAGGATGACTTTGTATACATTCCATTGGGTTGATAAATTTGGATTGGAGGTATGGATTTTTGGTAATTTTTGGTTTCAGTGTTGTCAGAAAGAGGTCAATATGACGGTCAGTTATAGAGGACTGACAGTAAAGTAGGAGGTGTGATTGAGGTTATTATAGTGTTATTATAGGAAGCAGAGTTTGAATTGGAAGGAGCTGTCAATTTCGTTTTCATGTCCCTCCCTTTCCTGCTGTAATCTGCTTATGTTCTTCTTTCTCATGCTCCTGCTCCTCATCTACTCCCCTGAAAGATGGTGACAAGACCAGTTCCTTTTTAAAAATACCCCGTTCCCCTCCCCAAAGTATGGAACATGCAGTATACTTGACAAATACTGAAACCTGCCTTTGAGTACAGCAAGGCTTCTTCAGACAGAGGAACCATTACTTGAGGGCTTTGATGATGGATGCCATAGTGTTCCCTGTGAGAGCATACTTCTCACAACTGCTCTGCGTGAGTGCTAACTGATTGTTTTGAGCTATGAAATGGGTGGTAATACCTGGCCATTCAGCATATATGATTTGCACTAGTTGGTCAAATATAACCGATATAGAAGACTAATACACAAAGAACTGGAGCCAGTGCAGAATTCCACCATTCACTTGCATGTTGCACCACTCGTGGTTACATACCAGCAGAAAGCAGAAGAAATTAAATCCCTTTCAGTTCACGAAAATAGTCACATTAACATGAGACACAAGGCAACGTGCATGAAGTCAATGAACTCTGCACCACGGAGAAGCCTACAATCTGTGCTAGCCTTTGTGTTTATTTTGCTTATCTCTAATATGTTTAATAATATGAAGATATCTCTTTATGTATCAAGAGCCTCAATGACATCCCTATGTACAATGCAATGAAATGCAAACCATAAGACATTTCATTAATGTACATAACAGCCTGGAAAGAATCAGATGCATAATGTTGAGGATTCGTCCCCTCAAAAGCCCCTGGCAAAGTACTAATCCAACAACTACCAGCCAAGTAGTTTACCCTTTTGTTATAAGCGTGGAAGGATTCTTCAATCCATTTGACATCAATTTCAGCCATGTGAGATTAAGGTATCACACAGGCTATTATGTTCAAAAATGGTCACATTAGAGTCATACATATGTTCTGAATGTCTCTAAAAGAGGCTGCATTACCCAATATAGTAATACTTATATTATTTCCTGTAATGTAAGAAAATAGATATCATGCCATTGAACAATCCAACTGACATTTATTACAACTAACTTGTATATATAACTTACTTATGTATTCCTCAGGTACATAAGTACCTAGATTAGTATTATACTGTGAGGTCCTTCAGCATCTAAAAGGTTCTGACCCAGATATCAAGGGCACACAACAACTTGGATTTTCCACTTAATATGCTACACCTTAAAACACTACACAGTAGCAAATACTCTCAGAAATACTGGTTGCTGAG